>NW_009601006.1:77455-87211 GCF_000690535.1 Cariama cristata
TCTGGTCTTGCTTGAAATTTTCTGGAGGAGGATTTGCTGTTCAAGAGGAACCCAAGATCCTCATGCATCCTGCAACTCTTTGTGGAGGTATAGGAGGAAGGAACTGAAAAGGCTCATAGTGGCAATGCTGAGAAAGAGTTTTACACAAGCAGTTCTTGCTAAGGCTTTATGTGCCTTATTTGGTATTTCCTGTGTGAACTGATATTCTGAAGGCAGCAGATTAAATGAGTCAGAGGAGCAGGGAAGATGTTGACAGTAAACCAATGATGACAGTGATAGGCAATAATAGCCGGATCATAGCAAGTATGAGCTCTGCTCTGTGGCTGTCCTTAAGAGACCTCCGTATCGGCAACTGTTTCCAAAGTTGTGGCTAAAGCGGCAGTTAACAGCAGCATCAGAAGGATTTCATTTTGCTTTCAGTCAGCACTTGAGGCTTCTCCTGGCACAGGAGTTGCTACTGCCACCTCTGTGGGCCTCCCAAAGTGATCAAGGGTTGGGAGGAGTGTGTGAAGCTGAGCCAAATGGCAATGGAGTATGGTAACAGAAGACAACTCATAGGACCCAAACATGCATGTTTCTGGTTTTAACTCTCATAACATATTGCCTCAGTTCCCCATTGACCAAAGCAGATCACTTAGTAACTCCCTGTGTTCCTCTCACTCCAGGAACACGTTTTCTCACTTGCATGTGTTTTCGCTGGTAGGAATCATATTAGTAACCAAATGCCTCCATTTCTAAATCACAGGTATATACAGGGGAATATTGCAGTTTTTCTTTCCAAATTAACTGTACTCCAAAATGACTAAATATAAATAATTACCTGCTGACCTCACGTGCAATCAGTCACCTGCTGTGTTCATTCTGGACTAAATTCAGTCACAACGTAGTAATGCCTTTTTGAGCTGAATGAATCCAATGTTTACTGCTTTTGTAGTAATTTTTTCTTCATCTGCTTTTCCAACGTAAATTTTGTTTGTTTTGTTTGTTTCTGGAGCACTGTCTTCAGAGTACATGATGGGACAAGCAAAGAACAAGAAAAAAAAATATTTTTTTTAAACACTCTGACATGTACAACATTACTAAAGTCACCTTGCTAAGATTTATGTGTCTCACCTTATTTATTTTAGTGGTAATTTTACTGGGTTCTTGTCAATAGAACTGTAAAACTACCAAAAAAAAAAAAATTGAATGATTATTTCAAGTCGTAAAAATAGACTTAAAAACCCACACATATATTTTGTACAAAAATTTAAAAGATGAAGCAACAGGTCAAAATCAAGTTGCAAACCTCTCAAGAATAATAAGACAGTAAAGTTGCTGTTGCATGATATTTGACATACAGCAAATCACTATTTACATTTTATCCCAAAACATTTACCTGAGAAAAGGTCATGGTGTTAAATTTGGAGACATTTAGAGCAATTGCCAAATGTTTACTATCTACATGAATGTCATGCTTCTTAGTCAAAAGAAGGTTGATGCGCTAAATGTCAATTATTTCAAGTTGTTTGATGGCAGCACAGATTGCCAATATAAAAAGAGGTTTAATAAATATTATATACACTGTTAACCATTAATCTTGCCTAGCAGAGGTTAGAGTTTCACATAGAGAGGATTTATGACAATCAACAGTGCAGGACATTAAAACTCAATTATTGCTGTCCTGGATGAAGGCATTATCATTAAGTTGTGGAAGCAGTACCTTGTTTCTTCTGATACTGCTGTCAAACTTGGGAAAGCATTGGGGACAATTAAATTACTTCAGGAAATCAAGCCATTATGCTTCTCTTTGCAATATTTTGTCCTTTTTAGAATAAGCAATGAAAGGACTAGTCAGTACCCTTTGCAAGAAATCTAGAAATTCAAACGCTATCTTCTATTGAACTGTGAGCAAATTTTTGCTAGGACTTCAGGTTCTTGGAGCTAACCCCAATAAATTATGCCTATAGGAAGAGAGGTTAATGACATCAAAATTTCGTGTCTATTAAGTACATGGAAGCTATGCATGTCTAATAATCTACACATCCACCTATTCCACAGCAAATATTACCAGAAAACATTGCTCAGAGGGGAGCACTTGGTGAGGTTAGAACTGGAAACTCCTTGAAAAGAGTTGTAGAAACAAAGCAATTTGGACTTCAACATTAGAGTCTGATTTCTATACACAGAGTAAAGTTCAGAACATTTAATTGACCTGCTACACAAGTCTGAAGTCCTGCCTGATTCCTGGTGGAGCTAGAAAATATCATTCCAGAAAGTCTAGACAGAGTATTTAAAATACACATCTTTGGAAAAATTGGGTTCCTTTATTAAAAAAAAGTCACAGAGTGAGTTGTAACATTCCTTATGATAATGTAACTGTTGCAGTGGTTAAGTTTAGTTTTCATCTCTTCTTTGAGTCATGGTTTTTCACCTTTTGCTCTGAGTATCTCCAAGGAAGTCAGGTTGTTGCAGGTTATAACAACCACCACTCCAAAGCTCTTTGAGACCGCGCATTTCCAAGGCAGGCATTCAAACGTTCTTGCAAGACCCTATGCAAATTATAAGGTGGCTGTCTGGGCATATCTGAACTTTTGGCTGCCGATTTCTAGATTTCATAAGTAGGTACATTTTGCTAGTCTGATTAAAATAAATGTGATGTGAAATGTTGACTGATCAATTTTAGTTGGAAGCTCTTTGTCCCTTTATTGAAATATATATACTGTATGTACTCATGTATATCTGTACCTAATTCTTGTAGGTCATTAGTTTACTTGTGTAACCTAGAGACTGCAAACCTTTTTTTTTTCCAAAGCTGCAAATTGATCATTGCTTCAAGTCATCGATCTAAATGTTGTATCTTACCTTTCCTACATTTTTTCCTGGAAATTTAATCCAGTTGCCAATAACTGAACAGAATGCTCAGCACCATTGCTCTGTGATGAATTTGGAATTTTCTGTAAGATACGATAGGCAAAACCAAAAGGAAAATAAATTTTTCTGCACAGTGCATAAATCTCTGACATCCTTTCTGAGTTCTTGAACACACCCCAGATCCACAAACATTATGAGAGTCCCCAGTGTCAATGCCTCTGATAATCATGCTTCTAGTCGGTTAGAACATAGAATAACCATCAGAAAATAGTCTTGACTTCTTCACTGTCACTGCGGGTAAAGCTGCCACTGTGATCTTAACACCACAGCTAAACAAATTCAGGATAGCAATGTTTACCTAAAAATTTATATTCTGTCTTTTACCATTGAATAATTGAGGAGGTATCAAATAGCAATGCTTCAATTATTCATTAAGTTATTTCACTTACTAGAAAGATGGCTGTAGGCAAATAAGTGTCACTTGTATTAAACTGTGAACATCTTCATGAGGTTTGCTAATCAGATCTTCACTGCTTAGACCACAGAGAATCTTTATTCATATATGGAAACACAGTAAAATTACTTGGTATTGGCCACAGAACAATTCTGATAACAAGGAAGGATGGTTTCCTCTTTCTTCCTTCTCTGTCTTCTGGTAGATGAACTTAAAAGTCTAGTTTATTTGGTGAGATTGCAATAATAATTTTAATAGTATGAACCTTTCCATAAAAGATACTACATTTTCCATTGTCTCCCCTCCCTGCCCCAATAATCAAGTGCTTTAGCATAGGACACCTATGACTAGTAGGGTAAAAAGATATTTTTCTACAGGAGACCAAAAAGACTATTCCATTCTGTACACTTGTAGCCATATCTATACTAACTAACAAACAACAGTGACCAGAGTCTGTTCCCTGGCCATCAGGGCAAGTGGACGTTCTGGGTTATATCTGTCCAGCTAAACTCCCTCCTCCCTGCTCCAAACCAGATGCTCCGATCCACACTGCTTACTGGATCACTTCCTAGCCCAAGCTATCCAGCAGTTCATGCCAGGGCACTGCCTGGGGAAATGGTAGTTCAGCCACAACCATGATACAGCATCTGCTAAAAATTAAGGACTGAGCAATTGCAAGGCAGTGCGCAAGCTTTAGTCCTAAACTTTGGTTTACTATAATATGTACAACCTGAATGTTCACTCTTTTGTTTAGTGCCTTCTTTACTTCTTCATTACTAAACAGTATAAGCCCACTTCTCTTCTAGGTGATCTTCTGTGATATTTTTAAATTTTACAGCATTGTTTGCAAATTGAGTGCAGATTTGATTTATTCCTTCTTTGCCCTATATAAATAGCCACAAAACGTGATAGTCTGTAGATAATCAGGCTCCTTCTCCAGTGAATTTCTTCCACTACCTAAAAATGCATTCTTTCATAGCTCAAGTCGAGACAGTGTTGGAAAAGTCAAGCTACAACTGGTATAGTTTAAGATGAACGTCTTTGCTCTGCTTTAATTCATTCAGAGGATCTTTCTTAAGTTTCTACTACAGCATGTGCAGTGGGAGGGCTGGCAGAAAGTTGAATAAGAATGACCTAGGACTGCAACGATAAATCAGATCCAGACAAGCAAATAATTTCCATGTCTGAATTAAATCTCTGTTGCACATTTCATTACATAAGCTATCATAGTGATAGGCTCACCGTAGGATCCTGAAAAGAAATCTTTGAGTGTCTGTGTTTGGTGAAATTGTTTATGACTTTTCCCTAATTATATTAGTAAACACCTACATTAAAAGGTAGTAGATCAAAGCATTCAAGAATGTGAAAATGTGAGTCAAGATGCTCCACACAGTCTTAACTCTACTGTCTTATTTATATGCATGAACACGTGCTATTGTTTCTGAAGGATGCCTTTCTTCTTGGGTGGGATTCATTTCTGTGTAAAGGTTTTGGTTTTAGTTGTTTTATGAGAGTTAGTGAGAGAAGACTGGACTTCAGGGAGACAAACACCTGTTTTTTACCAAACTAAAATCTTTAAGGACTGTGGGATAAATAGAATACAGATGATTTACCCTTGACATAAAAGACACCTTCTCTTGTTAATTAGAGTAGTAAACCTTATGATGTGTTGATGTGTTAGGACTGGAATGTGTTTGGACTAAGTCAAGACAAATATTGTTTTGACAGTGATAAAATATGATGTAAACTCTTTTGAATCTAATGTGTTTGATATATATGTACAATGCTCAATAATGATAACACAGATTTTAATGATTCTGTGCTTGAAGTGCAAAATGCAGCTGTGCTTTACCAATACAATACTGTAACTCAGTTTATTATGGGCTCATGCATATGGTATATACTTAACCAATGAATAGATCAGTTAGCTGATTTGGAGATAAAAATAGTAATTATTTCGAAATATTTCCAAACTTGGCATCTTAATACCTGACCTCCATCCTAGATTTGTTAGGTGTATTTAAACAGCATGTAAAGTTCAGAAATTGCACAGCAAAAAAAGAAGTGTTGGTTAAGAAACCTTTATCACTAAAATCAAAATACTAACAACAAATCACTCAGGTTCTCCTCACAGTCCTGGCTTGACAGAAACAAGATGTAGGTCATGTATCAGTAACCACAAAAAATTAAAAACTTCAGTGAATTCTTACGCATGTAACAATGTGGATGTGCTTTTAAGCATATCATCTAGATCCCTTTACAGTCAATAAACAAAAAGGCACTTCTAAAATATGACCCTTCTAAAGTGGACTTCCAAATTAGGTCAAATGAACTGTTCTTTACAACACTTCTTTCTCTCCATCAGCTGTAAAGAGCGTGAATGGTGACCAGCTTATGATGTTGTAGACTTGTAAATTTGATGAGATAAATTTGCATTCAATTTAAAGATTCAGTAATAAGTGGAAAGAACTGTTCCATATTTATTATTTCCATAGTACTGTTGCAGTTTAACAAAGGATGTTGCTGTATAATAAACCATCTGCACTGAATAAAGCAGTTTCTTTTGTGTGTGCCCTAAACAAAAGGGAGAAATTACCGTACTGGTGAATGTGTGTAGGCATCACCTTACATTCCTTCAAAGTATCATGCTAGCGTTTCTATGTATCACACAGTGCACTCCTCCCACCAGGAATTGAGACATCCTTCCTAAATGCGCTGGCAGAGTGTTTACAGCAACTTTAAAGTTGGCCAGAGGGCCTGGCTCCTCACCAAGGGTAAGCCAAGAGCAATTCTGCCCTATGGCTCTCCCCAGCTAGCAGGAGGATCTTCTCCTCAAGTCAGGGAAGCCAAAGAGATCTGTAATCAAAAGCAGTGTGACTAGTGGATCGCGGGAGGGGATTCTGCCCCTTACTCTGCTCAGTGAGACCCCCCCTGCAGTACTGCCTTCAACTCTGGGGTCCTCAGCACAAGAAGGACATGGACCTGTTGGAGTGAGTCCAGAGGAGGCCACGAAGATGATCCGAGGGCTGGAGCACCTCTCCTGTGAGGACAGACTGAGAGAGTTAGGGTTGTTCAGCCTGGGGAAGAGAAGGCTCCGGGCAGACCTTAGAGCAGCCTTCCAGTACCTAAAGGGGCTACAAGAAAGCTGGGGAGGGACTTTTTACAGGGGTGTGGAGTGATAGGACAAGGGGCCATGGCTTTAAAGTGGAAGTGGGAAGATTTAGATTAGAGATCAGGAAGAAATTCTTGACTGTGAGGGTGGTGAGGCACTGGCAGAGGTTGTCCAGAGAAGCTGTGGATGCCCCATCCCTGGAAGTGCTGAAGACCGGGTTGGATGGGGCTTTGAACAACCTGGTCTGGTGGAAGGTGTCCCTGCTATGGGCAGTTGGAACTGGGTGGTCCTTAAGGTTCCTTCCAACCAAACCATTCTATGATTCTATGATCTCTTTTCCACATGCCTAATGCTCTGAAAACTCTTCGTACTATTTCCATCAAGGTTTATATTTCCTTCCTCCTCCCCACTCCCACCCCCCTCCCCACTTTTTTTGTTCTTTGTCAGATTAGAGAAGAAACTTCTTAACTTCTAGTAATAACCCAAGTATATGCAAAATAAGCCAAAGCAAATTGCTGATTTTTCAAGAGTTCACCCTTGTCAGAGGCATAGAAAAAAAAGATAAAGTGTCATTCTTTGTAAGATGAGGGATTTTAATACTAAAATCTTTTTGCTGTTTATTTTGCCAGGAATTGCATTGATTCCAGCTTAAATATTTGAGTCCTTCTTCATAAAAAATCCCACTGACTTAAAACAGAGTTTGGAAGAAGTGAGGACTTAATGATTTGGCAGTTGCAGTGTCTAAGTGGAATGAAGATCCACTCAGGATCAACAAACTAAACAAACTATCTATTAATGAGGTTTTTTTCGAATTTGCTGTCTACTCTCACCTCAGCACAGTCATCTCAGTTTGTATATACGCATGTGTGCACACACAAGGCAAGCAGAAGGATCTTGCTGACGTTTCCTGGCCATCCCTTAAATCTACATCATTGTTCCCTCTAAATTAAGATTGAACAGTGCTGATCCTAATGATTCTTCTTATCCCAGTGTTAGAATATCTCTTTGTCCTGCCACATGTGGGGTTTAAACTTTCCCCATATGTGGGGTTACTGTTGCGCTTTATACTTTCCTAGGTACAGTCCTGGTGGCATCAAGGATTGTGCCTGTACTGATTTTAAAAGAGCTCTTTCTCTTTGCTCTGAAAGGCTGTCAAAGACTGTTGAGATCATGGATGTCCCACCACATGCTGGTTTTAAACCAAAGTTTCTTTCATCCACTCTGTTGTTAGTAATAGGACAGTTTGTGAAGCTACAAGTCTAATAGGCTGTGGTTGTTCTAGGCTATGGTTGTTCTAGGCTATGGCTGGTTCAGTTTCCATGACAAACTGCCAAAGATCATCTGGCATTTTTGTTATCATGTTGGAGTGTCTTGTGAGGAACATCAGTGTTTAGACATTTGTGGTTTAGTGACTTTTCTATCCTTTCCTATGTATTCAAAGGTTTTTTATTCGTTTGTTTTGTCATGGTTTGCACAGCCTAGAGCATTAGGCAACACTGTTTGATGAGGTTTGCTGATTTAGATCTTCTCCTTATATATCTGTGTAGGTGAAGCTTGTGGTTCTGTAGATGTCTTTCTGTAGGCTAGCAAGCTCAGCTAAACCTCTTAACTATTCTCATTTACTTTGGCTTGTACTAGCCCAGACTGTTGGTCCTAGGCATGAAATCCCAATTCTTTGCAACCCAGTAGAGTTCCTTGATTACGTATGGTGAGCCATTAACTGAAACAAGCTCATCATGAAGAGCAAGTCTGATGCACATTGCCATGGTATGATTAATCCCAGTGCTGAATAACATGGTTGAATTACTTCAAAAATGAATTCTCAATAGCTAACTAGCAGTAATAGTAGTGTCCCTTTGTTCAGATAGGTCAATCTATGGTCAGTTTTTGTCAGGCTCTGCTAGATTCATTATAAACTATCAGAGGTCCTTTGCAGCTTTGTCCTGATATTTTGCACAAATGAATGTATGACTAGTTCTTCTCACTGCACGTTCATGCTGCCAGTGAGATGTTTGTTTTGTCCATCTTTTACCTAGCAGCATGCACAGGGATTCAAAGGCATTTGCTTTGGGATCACTGTTTAATCTTGCATGAATAATAGTCGCTTTTACACAGTAAATCTGTTTTTCATTGAACATGTTTTAAATGACAAAAGAACCTGTTTCAGGGCAGAGAAGCATGGTTGTGCAAGCCTTTTTACTTTCTTCAAAGAGGTTCAATATTTTATTTCTTCCCAAATTTTTATTTCTTTCTGATTCCATCATTTATGCTTCTGGTTTATGTACAGATACACAAACATTTTGTATTATCATGTGAATCTCTTCCCCCTGAAGTCTTCCTCAACTTTTCAAAGAATCTTGTCCTCCCATGGAACTTGCAGGAAAATATCTGTTAGACAACACTTTCTTTCTGTTTTAATATGCTTGCCATTTCTTACTGAGATGGTTTTTACATAGTTACCACATTTCAGCATGTTTTTTCCAAACATTGAAAGTATTGAAAGGATAACCCACTGCAATCATTTCAGTTGATCTATTGATGTAGGACTGAAGATCTACTATGCTGAATATACTTGCTGTGAAAATCTTGTTAATGATACCACTGAACTTGGGGAGGCTCAAGCTTTGGCTACACTGGATGAGAATCCCTTGTTGCGTCTCTATATTCATCTTCCCCATGACCTTCCAAGAGATCTTTTACCATGCTGTGGATATTCCTGTTAATAGTAGTCATCCTGGCTCACATGCCATGGTACTATTTGAAAACAGATGTTAACCCAGACAAAACCCAGATATGTTTCTGAATTATATCAGCCATACCCAGCTGGCAGTAGATTTTCTACAAATTTCATTATTTTAATTGATTATGTTATTTTTGCTTAATACACTGGGACAGGGATTTTCATAGAGGATTTTTGCACTCATACTTAATATTTCTTTTCTCCACTCTGTGGAGTGGAAGTCTTGTATTGCCTCCTAGTCTCTCTGATGAAAGTGATGTTAATGATGTGGTATGAACATATGGCATAGAACTTTATCTTTTCACTGAGATGCATTTTATTGGTACGGACACAACGATGGGTTTTGTGGAATTTTATTCTGGTTTTCTTCTGAACCTATGAAGTCAGGTTTTCTTGAATGTCTCTATAGCAATAGAAACATTATATATTTAGTTTTAGTTTTGTCTCATTAAGGGAAAACCTCTCTGTATGTATGTTATTGTTGTCTTTGAAATCACACTTTTTAATTGTGAAGTCTCATTGGGTACTTCCTCCAGCCATTCTCCTGGTAGATCCATTCTCCAGATGCGTTCTTAGAATCATAGAATCATTATGGTT
>NW_009601007.1:0-2532 GCF_000690535.1 Cariama cristata
GCCCTGTTTTAGCCAAACCAGGACAGTAGTACTAACATAATAATAGCTGCAGAAAACCAGACCAACAAAATTATTCATACAAATTATCACTGTACAGAAATATCAAATGACTCCATTTAAAACCTCCCAAACATGAAAGACCAGAAGAGGGCTGGAGGAAATCACACATGATCAAGTTAATATTTTCACCACCCCTAATTACAAACTTTGGCAATGGTCATTTTAAAAGATGTACAAAGGAAAACATTGCAAAAGGTGAGCATAGAAAGGATGCAGACTGCTTGATATTCATACTAGATAAGTACAAAAACACAGATGACACTCATCCCAGAGCATGCCTGATCCTGAACAGATTTAAATGGATATTGAAAATCACAGATGTGTCTGGGGCCATTAAACACATGCTAAGCTGTAATAGCTTGTAGAAGTACTGAGATTTATTTCATGGGGTACAAGCATAATCCTTAGTTTTCTGGGAAAAGTAGACATTGCATTCATCCTAAGTCTTCCTAACTTTTGGAGACCAATTAGATTGCAAAGTTAATTCCCCTAAAGTTTTAGCCTGGACAAACTAAGAGTAAATAAGACTTCAAGAAGTTGGAGTACTCCCTGGGGGGGGGAAGTGAGGTTAAGACTTTGTCTACTTTCATATATTTCTTCAACAAGATTCAAGCAAAATAGCTATTAGATGCCTGTACCTGAAGACACAACAGGTAAATAAAATGTTTCCAGTTTTTCAGAAGATTTGATAGAATTTGGTTGGTTTAGCTTGATGAATAAAGATGATTATTAACAACTCTATATAACCCTGGTTTGGGAAGTGATGTCTTTTTTATTTTTCCAGCCATTTCAAAACAAAGTAGATGTGCCATACGCTGTCCACCATGATATTGCAGCAGCATTAAATGGCACACTGGTGTTTCTAATCACTTTTTCTGTGGTGAATCTAATCCAGATGCTATGTTCCAGACACCTACTAAAAAAAAAGTTTTTTGAAAATTTATGTTAATCCTGATGAAATGCATTATCAGAACAACAGAATTTAGTAATATTGTTTTCAGTAGAGTGGAGAGGTCAGGAACTATCCTGAAGCAGATTTAGAAAATTGAGAAGAAAATCTTGAAAAACAGATAAATACTTTGTTCAAAGACTTTGAGATAAATTTGAGGAGGGATTACTATGGTCACTTTGGAGTCAAATGGATTTAAGTGAAGTCTTCTCTAAGACCACAGAATAAGTACCTAAATGTTGTTAGGAAATAGCAAGTGAAACAGTGAATGACAATAAAACAAAATTTTAAAAGAAAATATAGCAGAGGGTAAGGGAGACAAGAGAATGAGACAATGAGCAGAAAAAATCAGCAAAATAAACAGAGCGTTATTTCAGCATGCCCAGCCACTCTCAAGCTGTTGGGATATTTTAGTTAGTTAGTTATTTGAGGAAATATTGAAGGATAGCTGGCACAGTATGAAACTACTCTTATTCCACCACTCAATGCTTAAATGCTAAATTTGGTGAATTTTTTCAGCTCTTCTATTCTTACCTCTTCCTAAGCACATCAATTGTAGAGTTAATGTGCTAATTCAAGCACTCGTATATATATGTGTACTAGTATACACAGTCCGGCTGATATATTTATTTGGAGCAAGACAAACAAGTCTGTGACTTCAAATTCACTAAAGATTGGTAAGCTTTGGGCACAGAACATATGCATACCACAGAAAGACCGAATTCACTGAGTACACACTACCTGATGCTCACAAATGCATTTTTCTGAGAAAACCTTGAGAAAGTTTGATGATCTATGACACACATGATGCTTTAAAAACCTCCCACAGACTATGAACCCGCAGAAATTCTTTCCTCTGCTGTGTGATTTATGAGCTTTCTTCACATATGTATTTGGTGCAGTGCAAAAGTCTTAAAATCTGTGGATTCAGGAAAAACTTCCTATAAGGTCCAAGAATATCATCTGGTAAAAGTTTTCTGAGTATGCATTATCTACTCTAGCTGAAAACCACCATTGCTAGACACTTGCAGCATGAATTAAGTCTCCCACATATATTAAAGGGGGGTTTTTTTGTTTACATAGAAAAGTGGGTACAAAATTGAGTGGTTTCCTCAATTTCTTTTACCCAGGTGAGTGAAGCTATTCCTGTGAATTTTCCCCAACTACTTTATTTAAAAGAGAATAAAAATAGAGTTCCCATTGTATTGTACTCTAAGAAAAAGCAAAAAGAAAACAAGTATAAAAATTTGGGAAAAAATTGTTTGCAACTACATATTAGAAATCAGACACCAAGCTTAATTAGGTTTTTACCAGCATCCAACACATTGCACCTATTTTAGTTTCATTAAGCTAAACCATGGTCACAGTTTTTTTATGCCATTTCAGCAAGGCATAAACCGTATCTAAACTTTTTGTCCACATCTTAAGAGAAGAAATTAATACAGTTTGAGAAGCAGGCCAAGTGTGAAAGACTAACCATATTCAAAAATTAAACGTACCTTGTATCTATTTAATATTTTTTT
>NW_009601007.1:2547-49480 GCF_000690535.1 Cariama cristata
GAAGTTATAACATAGTTAAGTATATCAAAACCATGGAAGATTCATTTTTGCAGGCAACGGAAATAGCATTAGGTGAAAATTTAGACAGATTGTCCCATAAAGCTAGACATTTTGCAAAACTATTTCCACATGGAAAAAAATCTAAAGTGGGACAAAAGAGAAAGAAAGTTTGGGTATTTTTCCTGTCTTTCATCCTAAACAGCACAGACTTCTTGGTTTGCCCAATTTTGTTGAAGAACTAAAGATTATTTGTTACTAAAAATCCATGTGAGTGATTAGCCTTTTTTTCCACACAGAGCTGTTGAGTGCCTGGCAGTAATTTGTGGGTAATAGACTAGAGATGCCCATTTCTGTAAATTATTTCCTTAACGATCCTTTGTTTCACAATTTGACTAATACTGCTGCTTTCACCTTCCAGTCTCTGCAGTAGTTTTTGTATAACCTGGCATAAGTCAGGAGACCCTAGCCTTTCTATGCATTTTGATGGTGCCTGCCCTGGGAATTGAAAAATAGGAGTGGTATTTGTTTTGTGAAATTACTTTCAGAAATACTAGACTCAGTAAAGCAGGGTCTTCCAATACACGCTGTCAATGTGGAAATCTGTTCTCAAGAAAGGCTCGTCTACTGAGTCCTCAGTTTATTCTACTGTCGGAATTCCATTCCAAATCCCTAGAAAATAGTAAGTATAACAAAAATACGTTGTTTTTCAGGAGTAGGACAACAGGGAGGCTGTGAATTCCTAGATTTATAAATATAATAAGCATTAGAAATTTTTTTATACTTTTACAAGAAAGATATATAGAAGTTAGTCCTTAAGATCCAAAAAAGAAAGGAAGAATATAACAGCAATTTTGTTGGAATAATTTATAGTAATTTCTGCTATTGCCTGGAAAGACAGTGGACAGTCAAAAAACAGCTCATTGACTAACCCCTCTAGACAACTTTTTTAATAAAAATCAGTTCAGGTAATAACATTCTGTGCCTTTTCTGTAGCCCACCTTAAAGTTGATTTCATATACTTGTATTAGTCATTTTCACTCATGGTCTTAATCGGACTATTGTTTCTCTCATTAAGTTTCTCTTTTGAACCCTGTACCTTTGGAAAATATTTATTCTATGAATGCGGAAGAAAGTAGTCTTGAAAAGTTATTACTGTACATAAGCTATATATCTACTGTCTGTACTTGTTTGCAGAGTTTTAGCATTCATTTTTAATTCTGGAATTTTGTGGAGGGTTAGGAGAGAGAGATGTAAAAAAAAAGAAAAAAAGAAAAAAGAAAAAGAAAATCAGGTAAGCAGAGTGCTAGAGATAATAACATGTGGTTTGTTTAAGCTTCTGTGATCTCCAGTGCTCCATGTCCTCCTGGATCCAGCAGGAGCACACACTAGATCAGAAACAGCACTTAGAGAAAAAACCTTTCCAAGCCATTTTTTCTGGTCCCAACAGTACCTCTCAGTGTTAGAGCACATTCCTCTTTCCAAGCATCAATAATATTTAGACATTCACCAGCAGTTCACTCCAAGGAGTCTCGAGCTGGAAAGAAGCTTATTGTTTCCTTATGAACTTTTCATTGCTCATACTCTGTATTAATAATTGATAAATCCCCAGACCTCACACTAAACTTCCAGCTCTAGTTTCAGTACATTTCTCTTCTTAGTCCTCCTGGAATTTTAATCTGAGCCTTCTGACTGTTTGCTATATTGTAACAGGTCATAATATCACTCTTGGAATTACATTAACTGAAATTTTAGCTGAACTTACATTCTTGATAGTCATTATGTTATTTATGTCTTCAAATTTTAAAATTCCTATAAATAAACTAAGCGCTGGACATTTGGAAGGATAACCACCTTATGAATTCAATATCCTATCTGGCACACTTTGCACAAAAAGAGCTAAAAAGCTCGCTCAGTGCCCATCTCTGCCAGTTTTACAGATAAGAATTATCCAGATGTTTGATAATTTTAAACCTTTAATTTAAATTATAATCTCAGACTTAAACATTGTCTGGTATCAAGTTCTACTTCTGGTTTATGTTCCCATGCTTTTGAAGTTGAACAAGTAGGGGAAAAACATACAGGAAACAGTAATCCACTGAGCAAACAATACATTTTTCCTATGCCAGAGAGGATGTGGAATTACACCAGGCAATACAGATATCAAAGTAGTCATTCATATGGATTTTAAATACTCAAAATGCACTTGTTTCATGGAAAAGAAGTTCATTCTCTTCCCACACCTTGGTAGCTAGCAACTTCTTCTGACAATTGCAAAGGTAAGGTCGAGTCAGTGGGCAAGTTTCAATGTGTGGTCCAATACCTCTGCAGATAACCCACATCTCTAGGAATATCAGTACTCAAAAACTGTTCCTTACGGGCACCTTACCTTTTAACGAAAGACAAGATTCCAGACAGGGGTAGTAGGATGACATGCCTGTGATCTTTAGAAAGATAAACTAGATGATCTTTTTAATCTCCAATTCTGCTTTGTTATTAAAACTGCATATGTTGGAGGGGAGAAAGAGGTACAGGGAGTGGATACATGCTTTCAGACCAACAAAATCTAGCTCCCAGCTTCAGTCTGGCTGTGACAACAGATAGAAAAAGAATAGAAAATAAAATACCTAAATAAAGTCAAGATAGCTTCAGGTTCCTAAAGCTTAATGAAATTCACTTCTGAATCCTGAGGTTATTGCCTTCAACAAACTCACAGGGAAGAGTCTAAAGAGGATTTGAGAGGTTTCATTAGTGCCAAAAGGACAGAGATAGATTTACAGACAAGTCTCTTTTTAGTGGGAAAAAATTGCCATTTGTGTAAGCAATTTGAAGAGAAGTTACAAGTAACAGCCGCCATCATTTTTAGGAGGGAATCACTGGGGAAAGGTGAGGGATAGATCAGGGTACACCTAACTGAAAGTGTGAATAAGGAGCCCAGGATCCTGACACGTTTTCCTGAGCCTCCAAAGCAATGGCTGATTCCCTGGAAGGGCCACTGCCTCTTAAAGAGAGATCCTTACTCAGGCATACAAACCAGCCATTGAAAACTAGTCTTAATTAATAACACCACTGAGGTCAAACCAGCCTGATTTCCTGACCCAATGGAACCGGGACAACAGATGGGGGATATCTTTATATCCACAAGATTTTCTTATGCCTTCACACATGATACTTCCACAGGCAATGAGGGTAGCAACTACATGAATCTACTTTAAAACAGGCATTCACCTTGTAAAAAAGTTATTCTGTCATTATGTATTCAGTTATCTGAAAGGACATACAAAGACAGTTGATTTGATCTATTTTGGTCCAAACACCGTTAAATATTTTTATTAATATTTGGATAATAAATTAAATATTCAGATTTGATAATCTGTTAATTTGAAAAATTATCCCACGCAGAAAGTACTGAAAGTACTCTTGGAGTGCAAAATTATGAATGAAAAATCATGTTGATATAAGCCAGAAAAAGTGCTCTAGAAAATAATTCAATAGAACACTCTGGTTTGCACTTGTCACAGGAAACAATAATCAATTGCATAAATTCAAGATATGGAAATATGGAACAATTTCATAGACAAAGTGTCACTCTTGCTGGATGGAGAGCTATACCTAAACCGAAGGACCCCATCTCTCCTTTCTGATACAGTCCTTAGTAGTGTAGGTGGTAACAGTGAGATTATATGGCAACATATGGAAATCAATATTGAAATTCAAGGAAGAGCAATTTAAAAAACGCCATGCATTAAACATCACCAGGAGTTGGCTCAGAGTATCCTCCTTAGCCCTCCATGTTGCTCTCTACACTCACATTTTGATCTTATACAATGTATTTGGTTATCATCCATGAGCCCTCTTCTGTTTTGTGGAAGGACTTCATGTGTCAGAGATTAGTATTCCTTTTGACAATGGGGAAAGGGTTGACATGATGTTGATGCTGATATAAGCTAGAGATTAGATGTATAAACCAAGTTTGTGAAGATCTACTGAAAATGTCAGATGGAGTAAAAAAATAAAAATAAAAACCAACCTTTCAGCTGTTCTGATGGGTATATGTTGAAATCACTATTAAAACTGAGCTCAACAGTTGCAGAAGAGAGTGTCTCCAGTAAATAATCAGCAGTCAATGGTTCCCAGGCCTATTGCTCTTGTTTGAGAATAAATTAGTTCTGTTCAGTTTTGATGTTTCCTCTTAATCTTTGCCAAATTTTACACACTTCTTCAACAATACGTTCTGACAAGATCCAATCATATATTAGTTGTGATAACTCCGATAAATTCTGAATTCACCCTGAAGCTAGACGCATCCCATCCAACCTAACTTAAAATAATAACTTGTAAACACAATAGATATTAAATATATATAAACCAAACAACTGTCTCATTCATGTTGCTTAAGCCTGGAATCGCTCTCATCTTGACAACTTTGACAGAGTATCTTTTATCAATTGCTTCAAAAAGACAAGATAAAGTAAAACAAATCTTCAGGTTAGAAGGTCTGAGCAATTGATGAAGGATATCATAAGATATAGCTACTTCCTAGAGGTTCACTATTTCATATTCATTTAGGAGTAATTTTGCCTAAGTGAACATGAATCAATTTGTCTGATGAGCAAAATGTCTTTAGGAAAAAAAAATGGTAGATTTCTGGCAGGGGGAAAAGAGAGCATCTTTTAAAATTACACTACTGGCTGCTCAAGGACATGTGAATGAGAGTGTCCTGGTTTGGCTAAAACAGGACTATTACTGGGACTGACAGAAGATAATACTGTTTGTACTTAGAGCACTTATTTTTCCTTTGAAGAACCTGACTCTTTTTTTCTACTGTACATTTTTCTGCCACCCACATACACAAAAACCACAGTTGAGTTTGATTAACTGTATTAGTTAATGTAATACTAAACATGCAGCACCAGAATATTTAAATTCAAGAGTTGTGGAGCACCATGAGCACAGCCACACTGATGTTAAGGGGAGGAAAGAACCAAAAACACATCTGCACTGAGGGAAGATATTCAAGGATGTAAAACGATGTCTGGCCAAACAGCATTCTTTCCATTATCTCCCTCTCCCCCATTTTTCTTTTTTTTTTTCTTTTTTTTTTTTTTTTAAATTAAAATGCTGAATGATAGGTACAACTGCTACATCCTGAGGAAAAGAAAAGTCAAATTGCATTGGATTAAAATCAGAGTAATTATGGGTACTTATGTTTCATTTAGGAAAACAAAAAAATCCTGCAGAAGCTTGTAAATCATGAGCCTAGATGATGATACTATTCTATCCCATTGTTTTGATGGCAAAAGCAGCTAACTAAATACAGCCAAGGACATACAAATCACAACAGATTTTAGCATTTTCTAGTTTCCGAAGGATTAGTAGATAATTAGAAAGGCAAAGGAAAACACTTCCAAAAAGAAACGTTGCCAATGGAAAACACGGCTACATTTTACTGATTTAAACATCTTATGTTTATGCAGCAAAACTATCACAAAACCAGTTTGCAACAGAAAAGCAGCTGCTCAGGCACTGACACATCGGTATTATGAGGAGTTCAGAGTAGAGAAAATCTTTTTAGTTATTTCAGTGTCTTACGGAGGGTAACATCGTGGTCCTCTGTCAAAACAGCACAGTGTCAGAGCAGGAGTGCAGGACCAGAGGACAGTGTGAAGAAATGCAGGATTCAGCTTGGTTGATGTCTCTGCAACCAGAGCAAGAGAACGTGCACTTGTCTGCCTGACGAGACATTTCAGCATTGGGGCATTAAAGCATGCACTTTGTTTCAGAACAAAGAAAAAGCATAAGAGCTCCCTTCTTTACCAGGAAGAATGAAGGAGCAATGATCACCTTGCAAGAAGGGCAGTATGCACACTCTTATGTCAGTGAGGAAAGATAACAAAACAGAAATGAGTTATATTGGGAGATTATATATCCTGTACACATGCACAGACACAAGTGTTTACACAGATCAGAAAGACACAATTTAGGCTGAGTGGTGTGAAGCAACAAGAGCATTTTCCTTGAAATAAAAAAGCTTCAATGACATGAAACCAACATGTCAGCCTGATACTAGTATCCCTTCTTAAAAAAATAAAATTAAAAGAAAAAATTTAAAAAAATTAAAAAATCATTTAGTTTTTCCATTGGAGTCAACACACACACAATCAGCACTCACATATAAAAATCAGGCTCATTACAACTGCTAAATTCGAAGCAATCTAAATTAAACATTTAACAGGCAGGAGACTTCCTGGACATTAACATTAGATATTGCCATTTTAAAAAAAAAAAAAAATCTAGAGTACGTTTCAGGAACCTGTGTAAGTGGAAAAATTGATTTGAGGAGAAGCATAGCACTGAAATTGCATGGGAGTGGAAATTTTCCTCTCTAAACAGCCTACATGGCAGCAAGATTCCATCAGGAATTTTTACAAGTTGAAAAGAGATTTTTGACATTTTCTTTTAAAAATTAACTTTGACAAAAACCATTATTCTAAGACCAAAACCAAATTGGATTTCACACAAAATAGTAGAATTACCTATAAACAAAGTATGAGAATATTTACTGAAATAGAAATTTTTCTAATAAGAATGTTTTTGAGAAATCCATGTACTTAATTAGAGGTGGTTTCAATACAAAGTTTCCAGCTACTCTATCTAATAAGCAGTAGCAAAGCTACAGATGCCCTTCTATCACTTCAAAAGTTAGCCCAAGTCTGTGATAAAGGGCCAGGCTACTGAAATTCAAAAGAGCATTAAGAGTGAGATAAAGTGTCAAAAGATATAAGTAGCCACAACGGTTCGTATCCAAGGAAATAGTATATACTGGGCACCGACCTGACCTCAGTTGCAGGCTATTTTATTGCTCTGCTGAATTACTTTGGACCAACAGCTTCTTTTCCTCAACTTCCCACCTGTGTTGACATCTGTCACAAAGCGCTTTGCTTTTTTAGAGATGAAAAGAATTACAGAACAGCTTGATACTCTTATTTTTGAAGTCAGAGCAGCAAATCTTAGTAATAAGAGATAAAATGAAAGGTCAAACATTCTCTTTCTGAAAGAAAACTCAATTTCTTACAAAAAAAGTTATATGTTTGCTCCAAAGTACAGAGTGAGAGGCCTACGTGAACACACCACTGCTCCCATGCCCTTATTTCTTCTCCAATCAGCACCCCAAGCAACATAAAAAGTACCCAACATGTTTTTAAAACAACAGCTTTTGAAAAAGAAGAGTATGATCTGAAATTCGAGAAGCTCTGGTAAGTTCAGCAAAGATTTGGGTACAAGGTCCTACCATATTTTGGATATGAGAACTCCTGACAAACCATCAAAGAGCCGGAGCTTCTGAGTCATATGAGTGAAAGCACAGACAACAATGAATGAGAACAGCGTAAATTTTATATAGATATATTTCTACTTTGATAGTCATTCATTTGACTCTAGACTCTTGGATTACCTGAATACTTCATCCATAGCATTCTTGCGTATATTTCAGTTTGTACAGCTTCCAGTTTGAAGTTAAACTAGTAAGTAGCATTGATGAAGAGCAATTTTTATATGTCCTCAAATAAGACAGACTGCAAAGGAGGAAGAAAACAGCAGCACGCATCCAAGACAAGAAAACAGTAACTCGAAGACTGCTACCAAAATGGGAAAGCATGCAGTATTTTTTAAAGGGATAAAAAATAAATGAAGATAAAATGGAATTAACTGGATTTCAGCTGCAAACAGTTCAAGTATAAAAGGACAAATATGTCTACTGGTACCACCTTGCCCTACTTATAAAATGTAATGACATCTTTTCCAAAGGTTGTCATCCTCACATCAAGACCAGATATTTTCTGAAAAATAGAATATGGAGCTCATTACAGGCACCACAGTTCTGTGGAATTTAACAAATTATGGTATACCAAGATCCAGCTGATGATGTACTGGTTCATGAATCTAGTGTACATAGGAGCAGAATTTGTACAATTGCTTCGTATTGTCAGAATTCAGATTCTCTGATTTAGCCTCAAAAGCTTTATTCACTTCCTCATAAGGATGTAAAAGGAATTTTATGCTCCATTAGTGATCTGGCAGTACGCAAGAGTTTGAAACTCTTGACCACTGTGTTCTTTTTAAAAAGTAACTATTTGTTTGAGTTGTGACTGAAGAGCACCAATAAAGCAAACTGAGAGGACCTTAAAATCAGTTTAGAGATGAAAAGCTAATTTCCTATGTGGTTACATAAGCTTTATATATAAAAACATAAAAATAATACCTGATAAAATATAATTAATACATTTACTTTCCTAATTTCCATCATAATTGGAAGGCTAAAAACTTCTGCAAAGAAAACTGTGAAGTGAAATTATTTCTTACCAAAAGGCTGCAGTGGGTGTTCAGCAACCAGGCTTACTGGTTTATATACAGTATTTTGTTTCTAATAAAATGAGAAGGACTTTCTTAATCCTTGAGCTTCCAGGACAGCCCTGAAAGGGGAAAAACTCTTGTTCCTGTACAAAACCCCAAAAATTTCATCTGGATGCAAATTAACATACAGTTCTAGTGTGGCACATTGCAGAAACTAGCATTCCACTGATACAGTGTCCAGGCTTTCTTCGCCTAAAGCAACAAATACTTCACTGCAATAACCGAACAATTTCTGTCTTCAATAACACAAAGTCCCTGGAGCCCAATTTAAATTCCAAAGCATCTAAATTAAGTTGTATTTATCCTTCTTTATTTCCTATCTTAAGAAAGGCATAACAAACTCATCGTCTTAGAATTTCCACTGAACAACTTTCTTTGTGTGTGCTTTGAAGTTTAGGGATTAGAAACTACTGAAAAAATTCATTGTCAATATTGCCATGTTTCAGACTCTGGTCAGTGTTCTCAGCCCACAGTCCACTCAGCTTATTTGTATCTTCCGAAATGTAAACTGCCTATCCAACATGTCAAAGAGCTGCTTTATCCTGGTCCCAGACTATTTTTTTCATAGATCTCCCCTTGACCCTGAGAATTACATTGAAGCACAGTTTCTGATTTGTTATAGTTAAGACAATTCAATTAATTTTCATGCGGCAGCCCTCTTTGATACTCCTCTCAAATTAAAGTAAGAAAAGAACTAAAAGAAAAATGCTGAGGCCTATGTAAATAAAACAGAAGTTGTCAGCAGGGAGAGATAATTGTCTTTCATACTTGATTTGTATCACGTTCACCAACCCAGCCATGCCACACGCAACAGAAGAGTCTTATAGACAACAGAAACTTCTGAAGGTAAAAGTGAAAAAACAGTCTCTAACGGCCACAGCTTTACAGAGGACCAGGCCTCCATGTTGCACAGTTTGGGATGCCTGTAAGACTGGGTCTTCGTATACGGCAACACTTTGCCAAGCAAGTAGCAGCAGGGTGTTCGCAGAGTACTGGGAAACAAGTTATGAAGTCTTTCCTAGAAAATGTGACAGCTCCAAGTGAAAATGTTTGTTTCAATTTTTTTTTCTACTCTCTTTCCATGCACAAGGAATAGATATATCCAGAATAAAAGGGAAAGATTTCTATCTATTGCTTTTCTTGTCTTTGTTTATGCAGTATATCTGCGCCACCTCTCCATGGAATGGGAAAGTACATAAAAAACAGAAAGAATTAATTAAAATGCAAACAAGCAGAACTGCACACTCTTTTTAAAAAAGGAAGAATGTTTGAATCTATGGCAGAAGCTATTGGAAGTGTATGTGTTAACATTACATTTTATGTATCTAACACCTGAGTCCAAAAAATTGCTATATGTCTGCTCAGTCGCTCTTCTCGGACCAGCTTTGCTGTGGATGTAGACATGTCCTTTCCCTCTATATTGCATCCTGCAAAGTTCATACCCTGCTTTGTCTGCAGTTAGAACCCAATCCTGCGACGTTTTATAGCCAAATATTCACAGGAAGTATCTACTGTTGATGAACCTGAATGAGAAGCTTTAGGTTGACAAGGTCTTGTATTTACAAGACACAAACTACCCCAGTTTAGGCATGAGTGAAAGAAAGGAGAAGGTACAGAGTTATCAAAAATAACAATAATAATAATGTCCATAGCAGAATAGCCCAGGGAAAAAATCCTAGTGCAACAAAACCAATCAGACAAAAAAATGCAAACATTTTTCTTTGTCTTCTATTTTTCCTCATAAGGCAAATAATATCTTTATTCTTCCAAGCAGAGCAATTACAGAAACCTTTCCACTTTCGAAATTGAGTATTATTAGATAATTCGTCTTCTAAAATTTAAAGTCAAGATAGTTAGAAAAGTTCATCCAGATTAAACCCACCTGAAAATATAAACAAACTTAACTCATGAAAGTCAGTCGGTCAATACAAAATATTCCACATAAAAGGGAAAGACAAACATTTTTCCTAACCAGTGGTATACTGATATAAGTGCAACTTTGCCATATCACAAGGGAAAGCTTTAAGGTGTTATTGAGATTTCATGAAGCACCAGCTCTTTTCCAAGTTTTTATTACTACATTACATATCTTTATCTCCCAACAGTGAAGGCATCTCTATTTTGAACTACATAGGCACAAAACCTACCCAGAAGAACTGAAGCAATCTCACTTGCTTCACATCAGCCTTTCTCCAAGGTTGAGTACAACACCAGGATTACTGGAATGTTTCCTCCTCTCTCCCATGAATGTCAGACTTGAAGTGCAGAAAGCCATGAGAATACATGCAGGAAAGAAGCTATTACAGTTGTCTGTATTCAACACTTTCAGCTACAGGAGATGAGCAGAGCACCAGCCATTAGCAAAAATCCCAATCTGAGTAACTTTTTTTTTTTTTTATTCTCAGACACTACATAGTCCCTAATCAAATTTTTTTAACCAAGTCTAGAGTGACGGAACATTTGTGCAAGGACTGTGCTCACTTACTCATAGTCTGCCTCAAAGTGCTGGAGATTAATTGCATCTCTTTGGCTACAACATTTCCACAAAGAACAATAAGGCTATGGAATATAGATTTGAGAATATGAATAGGAGCATATTTTAATGTAATTTTTCTGTTCAGGCTAATTTTGTACATAAAAAAATGTTGAAATTTGTGTTTGTGTGATATTGTGCATACAGGGACACATAAATGCTTACGGCTGAGTCTAAAACAGTCTATGGCAGAAAGAAAAGTCAATTCTTTATCTCTTGTAGTATAAATGCAATAAATTTCTTGGTTATAGCCTGTCACTCAATTGCTTGGAAAAGCACAATAAGATTTTTTGCCAATTTATTTTGTTACAGAATAACAAAATAATGTTACAGAATAACCTCAGCCTAACAATACACATTCTTTGATGTCCCTTAACTGTTCTGAAACTTCGACTCCTTGTTTTCTGCTTGTGTTACTATACCATAATTTATCCAAAGTTTCAACTTCTACAATAAACAGTATTTTAAGAACTTTTGTTAAACAAAATTTTCTGTATTCAAATGCTTTGATAAAGTAATTAATACTACCTTTCTTCCATAAGCAGTTGGAAAGCATGGTTTCATCACCAGTTTTCCGTCCTTTGAAATCTAATAAGTTATTGAATTCAGGCTAAACAAAGGTCAGACAATGACTCATTGCTTTTGATCTGGGAAATGTTGCTTTTTGACATATTCTGTAATTGTTAACAGCTTTTTGACATAAGTGATCATGGTATGAAGAATTGATGGCCATGTTTCTCGTAGTTTAGGATTCATTTGTCAATAGTCCACAGAGTTTCAATGAATACATTATCCAATGTTTTTTTGTGCTCAGTCCGCAGTTCTGCAAAACAATGTTGTATTGCTTTATTTCATTGCATCTTTTATGGACTGTATAATGTCTCCTTATTTTCATTGCTTGTTATGAGGTGGTAGGGAGAGGCTATAAATGAAAACTTACAGCAGAGTACAGAGCTCCCAGTTCTGGGTAACTTTATTTTGAATTGCAGCAGATCTTAATCTGCATAAAATCTCCAAATCACTCTGTAGACGGAACTGTGTTGAAACATAGCACAAGAGCAGGGTTAAAGTCCTTCTTAGTAGTTCTTCTAAAAAAAAGGAGAGCAGACTAAGGCAAGATTGATCCCTCACTTTCACATCCTCCCCTCAAAATTAAAACTTGAGACGTATTCCACAAAGTTACAAAATGGATTCTGTACTTGTTGCCTTTTATTCTGTAGCTTCAGCTCAAGTCAATTTCTGTGTATGAACTGGAACAATGAATCACAAACCTGGCCTACTTTCAGGACCAGCACCACGCTTCTGCAAAGGGACAGTAGGTACAACATGCCTCACAGCTTAGATTCTCAGTAGAAATGAGTAGGTACAATGATGTCTGGGTACCCTGTAAGTTAAGCTCATTTTATCTGCACTTACTCAACAGCCCTGAAATGGAAGCAGTGAAATGAAAGAAAGATAACCTTGACTTTTAAGGTTTTACCTCAACATTGCTGCCAATTTCCCAGATAACAAGTGTGCTTTGAAAAACAGCAAATCAAAGACTACTTTCATGCCCACCTGTAGTCCTTGCAAGACCCTTAAAATCAAACTTTCCATGATAAAATACCTACCACCTTAATAATATCACAGCAGAACACCAAAAGGCTGAACAGTTCTTGCATCTTAAGAAGGGAATTTGGCAGATTATCACAGTGTCATATTAATTTGCTACATTTTTAAAGTTTAAAGCATCCTAATATGAATTGCTGCAGAAGAACAGCTCTTAAATGACAGGGAGCTTTACACCTGTAGAAGCAAACCATCCCCTCTGACAGTGTACAAGCTCCTTCAACAGGGAAAGAACTCTACTTTTAAAATATGCTTAATCCTGATTATGAGGGATTATCTTTTAGAAAACTATCAACTGAGACAACAAAGGAAGAAGTATGAAGAAAAAAAGTTAGAGCACAAGTCTGTAACTACTTCATGGTGGCAAAAAAGTTCCTAAGTTAAAATCATGAGCGTTTATGGATTGTGAGCTTGCTAAAGAAATGGAAGAAGTGAATTTATTACTTCTACCATATGGAGAAAAATCTCTAGTATCAGTTTTTATGCTTTATTCAACACAGCACTAATTTCAGCAGTTTTTTACTTTCGAGCTTCAAAAATTCACTCTGTTGCGTCTTTCTTTCAAATGCCATCATGCAAAGCTTAAGTGACAAAACACTTTCTCACTTTTCTCGGTGTGACCTCATCAGTTACAGTTCCAGACTTATAGCTGTCTAAATCATTGAGTCATTACATGGTACTGTGGAAGAGTATTTTGTGCAAGAAACTTTACAGTACCTCAGGTTACCTTTTATTCGTCCTTTTACATCCTGTTTTGCACATCCTCTATTTTAATTACTCAAAACAAACAAAAAAGAAAGGAAAAGTGGAGGCTTTCAGAGATTACATCAACAATCTTGTGAAAGTAAAGGCATATTAAACTCAGGAGGCCTACACATAATTCCAAGTTCACTGGGGGAGCTTTGGCTTTAGTGACGAGCTTCTGAACCTTCAGGCTTCTACTTTCTTCATGACCATACTCCTCACAAACTTACCTCCCCATCTTTCTTATTTCCAGTTGCGCTCTGCCAGCTTCTGCTCAGATTTTCATCTACTGTTATCCTCTTTCTGTTCTTCCCTGACTGGTGCCTGAGCATTGCCCTTTACCATCCAGTTTTGTCCTTCCTCTTTCCTGAACAACTATGATTTTTCTTCCCTGATTTTATGTTTTCCCCTCACACACCTGAATCCTGCTCATTTGAGTCAGACTGCTCTCCTTTCACTGTGACTAACATTGATCCTTTGACATGTCCTGGGAATCAACAGACTTCAGGGAACCAGAACAAATATCTAGGTATTCTGGATTTTTAAAGCTTTTAAAGAAATTTGCTATATTCTATAACTGATTTGTTTTTTAGAAAATGAACACACAAAACCTCACAAGTGATATATATATAGGCTGCATATTTTTTTAAAATAAGCAGAAAGAAAAGAATATTGAAATACTTGTGGTTTAAGACTTTAAGAAACTAATTTGTTGCCAGCCTTACTTTAAAAAATGTAGAGGTTGCATTGTGACAGAATGAAGATTTCATTGCACTGGCAGGTAGTAACATCTGCAGAAATATAATTCAATGCAACAGGAGCACTGCTTCAGGGAAAGTTCTTTCTTTATTATCTAAGCACTAATACAAAGCTGTGTTATTACAAATATAAGTAGATGTACTTAATTTCTTACCTGGTTTCTAGACAGAGCAGATCTAACCTTTAGCTTGAGGGTTTTTCACACTCCTTGGCTACAAATATTAATTTAATTTTTTTCTGTGGTCATTTCTAGCTAAGAAGATGAAAAATTCATTCCCTGTACCATCTCCTGTCCATTCCTATTCCTGTTTTTCTCTCCTTCATATTTCTTCTTCATCTCACATACACTGTAATTTCTAATTTATGAAGCTTTAACTTACAAAGCTTTCGTAAAAGAAAAAAATCATATACATATAGAAGCCAAACATATTTAGATATAGACCCAAAACAACGAGGAAACATCCAACTTAATCTTGGCATCCCTGCAATGATGCACACCCCACTGACTTAGTGAAGATGTGTTTGTAATACCTGCTCAATATAAAAGCTAGAGCAACAGACAACCCCGAATGCAAATGAAATCTTTAGAAATCTTCCCTTCCAACTCCTCAAAAGACTCTACTTACATGTGCAATTGAAACCACCATCACCTACAAACTTTGACCAAACTGGGATACAATTTTGACAAAATCAGCAAGTAGTATACATAGCACAAGGACAATCCTCTTTTCAAAAACTGTCAAACAGTGTTCTAAGCCAGTTTTTTTTCCTCAGATGCTTGCTAAGATTTTTCTTTTTTTCCATCTGAGACTCCAGGGTTGTTTCAGCTAAACCTTCATTTGGAAAAAAAAAAAAAAAACAAACACCAACACAAAAACACACACCTAAAACCATACCAAACCAAAAACCAACAACAATAACAACAAAAACCAGAACAACAACAACGAAAATCAACAAAAGAGCCAGGTTCTTCTCAGTGGTGTCCAGTGACAGGACTAGTGGCAATGGGCACAAATTGAAACACAGGATTCTCCACCTGGACATCAGGAAAGAGTTTTTGTACTGTGAGGGAGACTAAGCACTGGCATGGGTTGCCCAGAGAGGGTGTGGAGTCTCCATCCTTGGAGACATCCAAAAGCATCTGGACATGGTCCTGGGCAATGGGCAGCCTGATCTAGGTGGCCCTGCCTGAGCAGGAGGGTCATACCAGACAACCTCCAGAGGCCTCTTCCAACCTCATCTATTCTGCAACTGGTACTTTCCTCAACACTATCAAAAATACTTGTGACTCATTATGATAGTAAAAATGCAAAAGTATGTTTTCATTATAATTCTAGTTATAATTTAAATACTTTTCATCATGACATTATCCAAAAGGATTTTGCAAATTTAAGAAGAGTATGGATTTTCTTCCTGGCATCCCAAGCTGCAAGCCAAAACAGTCTGTAGCAATAACAATAGTTTTGGGGGAAAAAAATAAAATCATCTGTCAGTATTGATACAATACATATATCAGTACTGAAAACTTCAGTCTTTAGCACTCTTGGATGTTTAGACTAAAGACTAGATCCAAATCCTCTAGTAAAGGATTTTGCAAACAGTGAACCAGTTTATGTAAGCAGATAATTTGCCAAGAAACAAAACAAAACAAACAAACAACAACAACAACAACAAAAAACCCAAGGAAAAAAAAAAAACACACCAGAAAGAAAGACCAACAAACCACAACACTTGAACATAATAAAAAGCATATATTAGTCTCAAATTTGTGATACAACAGACCTACCGGTATATCATTGCTGTCACTGGCTTTATACTTGTTTCAGAGCTATTCTACTCATATTTTCTTTTACAGGTGTACTGTGTACATGTACCCATGAATTAGGTACAGAGGTAAGGGATCAATTTTGTAGGCTACTAATCTCTACAGTTTTTGTTTCATAACCCTTGTGAAGGGATACAAAGAATTACTTACATAGGAAAATTAACACTAAAGGACACAGAAAAGACAGAAAATGTAAAAGAAAACCAGCTCTGGCTGTCTAGCTGTTCTAAGACACGATTCGTATGAAAATAACTCAGAATTTTAAAGACAAAAATCTTACTGAAATTAAATATAGTTAGGTTAGATAAACAACTCTCTCTAATACAGACACTGAGAAAGGAAGTAGAATAGCATTCTAACTCCCTCTACTGGACTAGATACGTTGTACTAATATCATCATTGTAAAGCATTTTCTTTCATCAGATTCTTCAACAGATTGAGTAATTTCTTTTAATGAATTATTTTTATTTTCCTTAAAGAACATCTGAAGAAACTTTAACTGGTAGTGTAACTCCTGGAAACCTTTCTTCTGAAAGAAATCCTAAAACTGAAGGAAAGTCAAACAACAAAAACAGATTTTATCCACTGTCCAAAGATTATAGTGAAATTTTCTTATGAACTATTCTAGAAATAGGTAACATAAGTCATCGACTGCTGTTTGTATTATTCTCACTGTCAAACATGCATTTTTTGCCCCTTGCCTCTGCTCGACAAGCTGTATCAGAGATGAAAACTGGAAAATTTAGTAGAAGATGCAGGTCACATGTTCTTAAGGAGTAAAATCACAGGACTGTTACATAACTGACAATTTAAAATATATATTTCTGTACACTAAAAGACTTTCAAAAAGTCAAAAACAACAAGAAGAAAACTTCTATTATCTTACATTGTAAACTCGTCCTCATCAGCAACCTAGATCGTAGCCTTTTCTTCTCCATCCTCTCTCAGGAATGAAATAATCATTTTCCCTTGTGAGTGTGTATTTTCCAACACAAATCCAATCTGACTGCAGCTTCTTTGAGGACAATTTCTCTAGGTGAAATCTTTGTCCCTAAATTGCTGAAAAGACAGCATTGCTTTCTATAACCTTCAGTTATGGTACATAGCTAATTTAAATAACTGTTGATAGTGAAACTGCTTAGGGACAAACAGACAATGGAGATCCAAATTACCGTCTCAGGAGACAAAAAACTTAAAGGAGTAGTCCTATGATGGTTAGTCAACTTTAGCTCTACACTTAAATCCAGATCCGCTTGTTTGGGGGTACTTCAAGACTACAAGATGATTAGCACAGATGGAGAGATATGAAGGACAAATGAGTCTGGTCCTTAGAAATTTCCTGAAACTACAGAGGTTTTAGTTTTGGAATAAGTGTCAAGGAAGTTTTAACTTTCAATCACAGAGAACTTGTTTCCATTGAGCCTCTAATAGTTAAACAAAGAAATCACACACAACAGCAGTTGAACACAATAGACTTTAGAAAACACATTCTTCCCAAGTATATCGTGGTGTCTTGCAAGTTCTTTTCTCTCCCGATTTGCTTCACTGAGTTTCATTTCATAAATAAAGAAGAAAAGAAGAAGGTGGTTCAAAACAAATACATGGTTTAACCAATATATCAGTCAAAGAAAAGACTGGTATTCCAGCCAGCAAGAAAATAGAAAACATATTGCTGTGAAGCAGAAGGATTATTTTAAACAAAATAGAAAGGTTGAAAATCATTATTACAAATGACCCACTCATTACCAGCATGCGCAAGACAATGAAGATGCCCAGTTAGCCAACTCAGACTTGAGTACTGATATTTGCAAATACACTACTGCAAAAATCCATATGGTTACCAAATAAACCTAAAAATTAGCTCAAGACATTTGAAAATTATTTTAGTCCATCCACAGACACACACTGGCATTATCCTTATACTCTTCAGGAAGGGGAGAGAAAAGAAAAAGAGAGCAAGGAGTAAAGTTTGAGACCTTGCTCTCCACTTCTTCACAGCTTCTCATCATGGTTTCCTATACAAAAACACAAAAATATTTGTTCCAAAAGCAGTTTAGCAATGGAAGCTGATATTTCAAAATAACTCATTAATAAGTGGCCTAAAAAAGAATCTTGTACCACAACCTTGAAGATTGTGAATGTGTGGATATAATCACATTAGGGAAATCATTTCACTGCCTTGGTCTATACACATGGCTTGCCAACATGGAATTAACATGTTCAGGGTGTCTGATAAATACATATAGCAAAAAGGTCAAAAAAGAAGTGCACCCTGAGCAGTACCTCTAACAGTTCAGAGAATTGAAAATATACACCACAAGTTTACATTATAATTAGAAGTTCATTAATTATTGGGGGGGGGAATAAGAAGAGAAAGAAGGGAGAGAACTGCCAAGGGAGGACATAAAAATGATACAATATTGAGATTTTTCAGCTTCACTTTTTAGAATTCTTCACTGCTTCTCATCCCAGTTTCATAAGATAAGATGAGAACAAAATATTTTAAAAATTTCCCGGGGAAAAATAATAGAGCATGTGTGTGTATTTATATACACACATATGCATGGAGAGAGAGGGAATATGTCTAGCTTTTTCACTAGACCTAATTACTGCTAATAATCTCTGAATTTAAAACACTTAAACTCCAGTTAGGCTCTATTATTCGTAAGAGTTTGGCAAAAACACTGCACTTTCACTAAATCATTTACAATCCGCAATGTTTCCTATAAGCTCAATGGAAGTGATTGAGGATGGCAGAAAAACAGAAGATTGTGTTATACCTTTGGGTAAGTATCTTCAAATACTACTACATAGTCAATGTTTTTCCAAACAGAACTCATTAAGACCTAATAAGATCTTTCATCATGCGACTGAATTCCTCTCTGTGTCTGTGGACATACATCCCTTTCTAACAAGCTTTTACACAAAGTACAAAGCTGTTTTCTGAAGTGTGCCAATGTACTGCACAGGATTTAAAGACTATGAACTCAAATGAACAGTGGATCTGACTTTCAGAAACACTATAGCAATGGACATTAACTCCATGACACTTTTAACAGCAACTGAGTAACTCTTCCATACTTTTGAAACATCTAGGTAAACACTGAGAATAAAATCTTCTCTTTCCTTCTTCAAGGTCATATCTTCTGCAAATACATTTGAAATTAACTGCATTGGTTTTTAATCAGCATATCCCTTCCAATTAAATTTCTTTAAGATAAAAAAAAAGTTTGAGCCTCCTGTTCTTTGTTTTCTACTGTTTCCCAACAAAACCTTTATCCATTAGAGGGTCTCAGGAGTATTCCCAGAATTAGTTATAATTGTTAACTTACGAAGAAGGCATGTCTCTAAAATGGGGTCAATAGGGAGATGTTTCAGACAGGGCTAGCCTGATTGCTATTGTGGCAGTTCATGATTTATTAAATCTGTGTAAGTTATTTCAGTTTTAAGACTAACTTGTTCAACATAATACCAAGTTCATGATGCAGGACTTAGCTTACTAAGAAAACAGAAAACTAGAACAATGGAAGGTTTGTTTTTTCCATGTGAAATCATTTTAATAAAAAATAATATCCAGTTCAACTCATTGTTGATGTGTTTCTTGACTTTTCTTGTACACAAATACTGATAATTCCAAACTGAAGCAGGCATATCTTTCTAAACTTGAAATAAACCAGAAGCGGCCCACTTTTCTAAAGTGACCTATTCTGTCAGCTTGCAATCTCGTTTCAAGGTGAAGTCAGACATCTGTCACAAATAAGTAATGTAAAAAAGGAGTTGTATCATATTGACATGTACGTAACAACCATCAGGAACTAATAGCACATTGCCCCTTTTGTCACCAGCAGAGTCATACATGAACAGATACGACATTCCTGTAGCTCAGAAGTCATTAAGGATATTAATTGTTCAGAAAATGTCTTACAGGGTTACACATGTATACACTACTGTGTAATTAGGAAGTACAGCCTGGCAGATGTGGATGATGTCTAACAGGAAATTCTCCAAGCGTTTTGAGACTTTTCTGTCATCTGCATCTGTAAAATTCAAGTCAAAGAGGAAGAGAGGCAATGGCACACAGGTTTAAATAAGTAACAGAAACATAGGACAACAAATAAGGAAAAGTTACACTATTCATATTGAAAATCGGCCAGTTACCAGGCCACAATGTTCTTCAAAAAAAGATCATATGTATTCTAATGAACATGGCCTGTTAACATGACATCCATGTAGGTTTAATTCATGCACAAGCATACAATAACTTCCCTAGCTCCATAGCTTCTCTAAAACAACACAACATCGACTTCCAATCTGAACAGAGTGCTCACACCACCTGAAGGCAGGACACCTTTTACCTTACCGGCAGTCTATCAAGCTAATTACTGATATTTATTCCAGAAAAGTTTCATCTGGGCAATACTGTCAAATGGAAAGTTATTTTGCACAAGTTTTTTGGTTTGGGTTTTTTTAATTTGTTTGTTATTTCTTTTCTTTGTGAAACAACTAGGATTAAAAACCAAGAATTGAGAGTGTGGAGTTGACCATTACAAAATTAATTGCATCAAAACAACACTATAGACTTCTAATCTATTTTTACTTTCCAGGTTTTCCTACCAGAACGCTACAATTGTGTAACTCCTGGAAACCTGGAAACTCTTCCTGCCACAGAAATGTTTCTGAGTGCCAGTTCCCTGACTTACATTTTGATCAAATGTATTGTACTAATTTAGTAAAGGGAAGATCCTGAATCAAAGCTAACTGTTATATCATAATAGCTAGGGGGGAAGAAAAAAAAAAAAAAAAAACAAACACAGAAGATAAAAACCTTGAGTCTGCAGAGAAGCTCAGAACACTTTCCTGGCAATAAAAAGGAAATCATTTCATCATCTCTCTCTACTCATAAGAGGGCTGAAATTGTCACAGTCCATCTTCATCAAACAAGTATTTCCTTTCTTCTCACTCTCCTTTTCACAGAGTTTTGGTAGTGACATTCCCATCAGCTCTAGGCACTGAGGGGAAAAACAAAAACAAAACAAAAAAAGAGCTGTTGCTCTTTCATAAGCAACAGTAATCTACTATTTGTGGAGTGCTACTTGTCCATGAAAGACTCATTCTTATTGTTTTACTCCCTGCTAGACATGGTTAGGAAAAAATTATTAGGAAAGAAACTTCTGGCAGCTAAAGTTTGATATTTACAGACAGATCCGCCTTGCTCTGTGAAAGCTGTTCAGACCTAAGAATACTGCTCTCCAGGCCTCACAACCTCTTTAGTTTCTTAATACAATTTATTGCTATGTTGCAAAGTTCAAATGGTTGCCAGCAAGCCAGAACTGGATGCAAACAACGTCTCAAGACCTAATGAGAATGATCTTGCAGACCCGAGAGAAGGAGTGACTGAACTCTTTTTGGTAATCAATACAGCTAAAGAAAACAGAGAGCGCACCCCAAGCTGCACACTGCATGGTGGGTCTGAGCAGAGCCATGTCAATAAAGAAGCATCTATAGCTGCAAAAACTGGAGCACAAAGATGGGCGGGGGGAGGGGGGGGAGGAACACCAAATAGAAGAAGATGAAGACAATTTCAGTGCAGCCAAAGAAAGGGCAGGGGGACAAGCCTCCTTGCACACAGGATTTGCTGGGCTGGACAGCCTGTGGGATTTCTGAGCAAAGTAATCAAGAGATTCCGAGGAACAGGACCCCCATACTTTTTCAATAATAAAAGTAAAAATCAATCAAACATACCAGGTTCATTCCACAGACTCTTCATTTTACACTAAACTTACACTAAGCTTGTAAGACTGCTTTCCAACTGTAGAGAACAAGTGGAAATAAATGTTTTGGTGGACTATTTAAGCTTTCAGAGGGCTCCAACTAAAACTACAGCTGACTTCGGTGCTCTATATAAATATTATACCTACACAGAAAGGGATACTGGATACTTCAAACATTTTGTAGTATGTTGATGATCAGAAACCAGGTGTATAAGGCTCATTCAAGTTTATAAGATTTGGAATTCCAAATTAGGTAGAAAATCCATGATTCATGGATACAAGTCTGTAGGAGGTTATTAGGCACTACCGTCGGCCTTCCACCACCAGGTCAGGAAATTCCTAATTCACTAACTGTCAGAAAGAGCAAGGACATGCTAACAGTAGGATCATTCCAAAAATACCATTTTTCTTCACGGTTTCCCTAAGCATCTACTACTTGTCACTGTCCTACACAGACATACATGAAAATACTATTTGTACTGTATGGTGTTACCAGGTTCACAGTCAAGAGCAGGATAATGACTACACTGTGACAAGGGAAATCAGTGTCAGACAAATCTTGTAAGCATGACCATAATACTATGTAAACGTAATAACAATCTACATGAAAGCTGTGCAAGTGTCAGCACCGTACAAAGTTAAAAGAAACTGTTTTTCTTAAATGTAAACGGTTCTGTCTTGCAATGGCCTGTTCTACTATTCGTCATCTCAGCAGCAGTAACAACACAGCAGCCAGTATAAGAAATAAACATCCTCATGCCAGTACACAAGAATGCCAGAGCCAACATTTACATTACAAGAGCATATGGTCCCACTCCTATCAACTCGTTGAAATCTGGGCTCCCTGCAGCAGAAGTGTGAGAAGCACAGCTGCGTGACTCACTGAAGAGTCTGAAGTCAGTATATGCTTTGGCCAGTGAAGAGCCACCAAACATTTGTCACTGCCACAGCCTGTATTTTGTGCAAGAGAAAGAAAGCAAACAGATAGACTATGAAGGTTGGCTCTGAACTTTCCAACTGAATACAGGCAGTGGAAACTAGTTGTATAAAGCAGAGGAGAAGATAAAGCCTTGGCTGCACAGCAGAGATTAGAAGACAATAATAAGGTAAAAAATGTAAAAAAAAAAAAAAAAAAAAAAGTGTCACTGGTTCCCGGTTCATTATTTACTTGAACTTCCAGATTAAATCCTTGCTAAAAGTGCTGGAAGCTCACAAAATGAGATTTCCCTTTCATACTGTTATCAAGTACAGTGAATTTAAATAAAGCATATTTCCCCTCTATGTTCATTTCTTTAAGATACTCAGGAATATTTGATATGTGAAAATACTTTGGGTTGTATTTTTCACCCCTAAAGTGAAAAAGAAGAAAGATGTTTCCTTTAAAAATATAATGATTTTCAGAAAAATAATGAATTCTCTCTAGCACAGCCTCTTTTTCTCATTAATGACATTGAGGCATCAAGCTTTTCTGTTAAGAGGACAAAGTTACTAGGATCAAAACATTTCATAATAACATGTTTTTTGTCTACTTCTGTCTTCAAAACATTCTGCAGTTTTAATAAAGTAAACTTTTCTTTGAAAAACAAGTTTTTCTTTTATTAAACTAATCCTGCATGTTCAACATAGAATGTTATTTTAATACGCAGATATGTTACGGTGGCCTCCCAATAAAAGTAAGAAAGACCTATTTGTCCTGAGAAAAGATTCATCTACAATTTAAGAAAAGATAGGTGATTAATTTTATGGGTAAAACTTTCAGTTACAAGTATTTTCAGGTTTTATTTTTCTTTTTAAAATGTGATGTTATTTAAAGAGAGATCTGCAACAGAGAACTCATTTGTTTTGCAAAATAAAAGCCCTCCTGGAGAGAAAGGAGTGTGATTTTTTAAATATTAATCATTGTATTAATATGTATTTTTACGTGGTTCAGAAATAAAATTTGAACAGCATCACCTTTGTTGCTATGACACTCCACTGAAGAATGTTACACAGGATGAGGAGCCCAACTGTAGACAAATAGAATCCTTTTTTGTTGCAAAAATTGCTTTAAAAACTTTGCAAATATCTTAGCACAAACATCAACTTATGGCAAGCATTGCTTTATGTGTGAAAGTGCCATTCAAAGATGTGAATAAAACATTCACCTTCAGAAAGGTAAAATTACCTGTTCAGCTAAGCACTACTATGAAATGCTAGTTGTATAACTGAGACTACTTCATACTTACCTAGAGGATGTGAGAAAAGTCTGACATGCTGGGAAGCAATGGAGCAGAGGTACACGAAGAGCTTGCTTCTTTGATGTAAACAGTTGTGCTGGGATTGCTCCTTTCACCAGCATACAACAGAGATGTTGGCCCCAGCATAAGAGAAACTTCCAAACAAATTCTGAGTCAATCAAGTTAATTGCATTCTTGCTACCTTCACTTACCAAGCTGGTTTTTGTTCCCTTATTCTCTTCACTTACTGTCCAGAACTGTCTCCCAGCATAGCTATGTGCTACCACCAATGTCCACTCATGAAGCGAGTGTATGATCTGCACAGTGCTGTAAAGACTAATTAGTTAAGTGCTAAGCTTTCAAGGAAGGCACTCTAGAATTCCACATTTATTGCTTATTTAATTGTTGTGTTTGTTAGCAGAAAGAGTCACTAATAAGCAAAAAGCAGACTGTTGCTACTAAAACCACAAACAGACCTTGCTTTGCTTTCCTCAATTAATGCAAACATTTTCATTGTATATGTGTGCATGACATTTAATACTGTTCTTTTTATCAGCAGGCATCAGATTATGACCATTATCCTTGGAAGAACATGATCCAATTACAAAATTACATAAAGTATTTGTCAGTAAAGATTGCTTAAATTGTACTAGCATAAAAAAGGTCTTTGTTTAGGTGGGGAGAAAAAAAAGCAAGACTCAAAAATCAGCTGGGTTTAATCTTTAACAGCACTGGAACTAAATAGCAAATACTTGACGTTTGGCTTTTCCTGCTACACTATTCTTCCTATGAAGAATGTGGTCCTGCTGGCCACACTGTTTCTGATACAAGTCAGGATGCCATTGGCCTTCTTGGCTACCTGGGCACACTGCTGGCTCAAGTTCAGCCAACTGTCAACCAACATTCCCAGGTCCTTTTCTGCTGGGCAGCTTTCTAACAACTCTTCCCCAAGCCTGTAGCATTGCATGGGGTTGTTCTGATGCAAGTGTAGGACCCAGCATTTGGCCTTGTTGAACCTCGTACAGTTGGTCTTGGCCCATGGATCCAGCCTGTCCAGATCCCTCTGTAGAGCCTTCCTACCCTCACGCAGATCAACACTCCCACCCAACTTGGTATGATCTGCAAACTGGTTGAGGGTGTACTCAATCCCCTCGCCCAGATCATAGATAAAGAAATTAAAGAGATCTGGCCCCAATACCAAGCCCTGGGGAACACCACTTGTGACCAGACACCAGCTGAATTTAACTCCATTCACCACCACTCTTTGGGCCCGGCCACCCAGCCAGTTTTTTACACCAAGAAGAGTGCTCCCATCCAAGCCATGAGCAGCCAGTTTCTCCAGGAGAATGCTGAGGAAAATGGTGTAAAAGCCTTTACTAAAGTCTAGGTAGATGACATACACAGCCTTTCCCTCATCCACTAAGCAGCTCACCTTGTCATAGAAGGAGATCAGGTTAGTCAAGAAGGACCGGTCTTTCATAAACCCATGTTGACTGGGCCTGATCACCTGGGGTTCCTGTACGTGCTGTGTGATGGTACTCAAGATGATCTGCTCCATAACCTTCCCCTGCACCGAGGTCAGGCTGACAGGCCTGCAGTTCCCTAGATCCTCCTTCTAGCCCCTCTTGTAGATGGTCATCACATTCCCTAACCTCCAGTCAACTGGGACCTCCCTGGTTAGCCAGGAATGCTGATAAATGATTGAAAGTCACTCAGTGAGCACTTCCGCCAGCTCCTTCAGTACCCTTGGGTGGATCCCATTCAGTCCCATAGACTTCTGATGTTCTAAGTGGTCTAGCAGGTCATTAACTGTTTCCTCTTGGATTAAGCGGGCTTCATTCCGCTTCCCATTCCTGTCTTCCAGCTCAGGGGGCTAGAACCCAGAGAATTCATCTTCCTACTAAAGACTGAAGCAGAGAAGGCATTAAGTAACTCAGCCTTTTCCACTATGTTTCCCCCTGCATCCAATAAAGGATGGAGATTCTCCTTAGCCCTCCTTTTTTGCTAATGTATTTATAGAAACATCTTTCATTGTCTTTTATGGCAGAAGCCAGATTAAGTTCTAGCTGGTCTTTGGTCCATCAAATTTTCTCCCTGCATAACCTCACAATATCCTTGTAGTCCTCCTGAGTTGCCTGCCCCTTCTTCCAAAGGTCATAAACTCTCCTTTTTTCCCTGAGTTCCAGCCAAAGCTCTCTGTTCAGCCAGGCCAGTCTTCTCTGCCAGCTTGTCTATTGGCACATGGGGACGGCCTGCTCCTGCGCCTTTAAGATTTCCTTCTGGAAGAATGTCCAGCCTTCCTGGACCCCTTTTCCCTTCTGGACTGCCTCCCAAGGGACTCTGGCAACCAGGCTCCTGAACAGCTGAAAATCTGCCCTACAGAAGTCTGAGGTAGCAGTTCTGCTGATGCTCCTCCTTACTTCTCCAAGAATTGAGAACTCTGTCATTTCATGATCGCTATGCCCAAGATGGCCTCCAACCATCACATCTCCCACAAGTCCTTCTCTGTTCACAAGCAAAAGGTCCAGTTAGATGTCTTCCCTCGTTGGCTCCCTCACCAGTTGTGTCAGGAAGTTCTCTTCCATACACTCCAGGAACCTCCTGGACTGTTTCCTCTCTGATCTGTTTTATTTTCAGCAGACATCTGGTAGGTTGAAGTCTCCCACAAGAACAAGGGCTAGCGATCGTGAGACTTCTCCCAGCTGCTTATAGAATATTTCATCTATCTCTTCATCCTGGTTGGGTGGTTTATAGCAGACTCCCACCATGATGTCTGCTTTGTTGGCCTTTCCCTTGATTCTCACCCATGAACACTCAACACTATCGTCACCATCATTAAGCTCTAGTCAAAACTAGTCAAAACTTTCCCTAACATACAGAGTCACCCCACCATCTCTCCTTCCCTGCCTTACTCTTCTGAAGAGTTTATAGCCATCCATTGCAGCACTCCAGTTATCTCACCATGTTTCTGTGACTGCAACTATGTCACAGTTTTCCTGCTGCACAATGGCTTCCAGCTTCTCTTGTTTGTTGCCCACATTGCATGCACTGGTGTAGATGCACTTCAGTTGGGCTATTGATCTTGCCACCTTTTTGGGGGGAGAAGCCCTAATTCCTATGTGACCATTCTCAGGCGCTTCCATGGTTTCTAAACTCTCAATGACCGTTGTGCCTTTGCTGCCACGTTTCTCCATCCCCTACCTCCACTGAGGCGGCAGACCCAAGGACCTCACTAGCACATCATCCCACAAACATTGACACGCCACCCCCAGGCTTCTCTCTGGCAAGCCTAGTTTTATCCCTTTCCCCCTTCAAATCTAGTTTAAAGCTCTTTTGATGAGCCCTGCTAACTCCTGCACAAAGATCCTTTTCCCCCTTTGCAACAGGCATACCCCATCTTTTGCCAGCAGGCCTGGTGTCATGTAGACTGACCTGTGACCAAAAAACCCAAATTTCTGTTGATGACACCAGTCTCGGAGCCAGCTAGACTCTTCATACACTAAAGAAAGACAGTAGTTGCAACACTCACCAGCACTATAATTTCAAAAAGTCTAACAGTTGAAACTAGCAATCTTCCAGAAAATGCACACAAAACAAGTTTCCTTATTTAAGAGCAATTCTAATGTTTCAGGAATACACAACCACAGTTTTTATTTACAAAAATGGTAGATTAGAAAGATAAACACAACTAGGCAGATGGCAATAAGTAGGAATATTTCCAGCATGATGTAGTAGTACTTGGTTCTTTTTGTTCCAGCAGTATCAAGGCAGAACAGGGCAAACAGCAAATAAAGTATAATCACAACTTTTCAGAACAACCTAAACATATTAGGTTCATGTTTTAGGACAGTTCAAATCTTATAATCCACCAAACCCAAAAAATTTCCCACACTAGAAAGCTTGTATTATATATACTACCAAGCTTTTCCTAAATATTCCTTCAAGGTAAGGAACGAGAATGAAGAAATCTTATAAATTTGTGGATGAAGGTATAACAGCAGACCAGAAAGAGATAGTGGGTCTATGAGTGGCAAGAAACAGTGTGTGTGTCAGAATTCTGGTATCAAGAACAGATGGAGCCTGCAGCCATCCACAACATACAAACAGAATCCTACTTATGGTAAACAAAAGATTCCAACTCTCATCATGGACCATTGGCCAGTGAAAAGAAATTAAAAGGTCAAAAACTTACTGAGTTTGTAATATTTGGAAAGAAAAAGACAGATTTTCTGGTACCAACTGAAGGAATTATAAACTCTAGGAAACAACAAAAAAAGTGTATTTGTGTTCACCTTGCATGTTGCCTGTAGTACGTTGTTTTATAGTTGTTTCTCTTTTCTTCCAAATACAAACACTGAAATATTACTAAATAAGAAAACAGTAGTAGATCATTTGAAGAAATGAAGAGGAAATAGAAATAAGAAAAGTGTCTCCACGCAAATGAGACTAGGTTATTTAAAAAAAGCATGCTAACAATCCAATCAAAACCTGCAGCTCTCTTCACAAGAGCTTTTTTTTCTTTTTTTTTAAGATGCTGACAGAAACATGTCTCACAATAGGAGTCTTTGGTTCAAATGAATTATTTTTATACATTAGTAAGATATGCCAAGCTGTCTGTCTTGATGGGGTTTGATCCCTACTGAATCAAGCAAGTTCTCCTATTAAATTCAAAGATTTTCAAATGCTTTTGTAAATTAGAGATATACTGCAATGCTTCCAACAGTAAGAGAATAATTTTTTTGCTTCATCTTCTTTCTGCAGAAATAACACATTCTCTGTAGGAAAGACAGCTTTGCTGTAATCATGGAAGATGTTATTTGAGTAGTTATTATCTGACCTTCCTGTCACATAGGCAATAAAATTATATTGGTTTTACCCTTTTCAGAGAAATGTAGTAATGATTATAAAGCCTTTTTAAGCAGTGTTAATATGAACAATGTCAAAGGTACTAAAAATCTAAATTAAATAAATAAATTTTTAAAACCCAGAACTTTAGTTACTGTATTGGTGTCACCATAGAACCACGGCACTGTAGTTTATATCATTACAAAATAACACCAATTTGTGAACATATTCCTAAAGAAAAGTCTTATAAGTAGATGAGTCAGTAATGTATGCTAGTTTTCCAACTCACTCACTTTTATTTAAAGAATATTTGCTTGCTGCAAACATGAATGAGGTATTAGCAAAGACTGATATTTTCAGCCACAGCTCCAAAAAATAACTATCTTTCATTCTTTATTTTGACTTATCTGGAATGGATCCTTTAAGTACTAAGAAAAAAGTTGATTTTATTGAGGGAAGATAGCAGGTATCCATTGAAAGAAGAAGGCTTAAGACTTGAAGAAGGACTTTGAGTAGAGAAACCTGTGAGAGATCTGTTCCTCTAAGGTATCAGAGTTTTGAGGGTTATTCTTCACTTCTGTTCTTGACCCATAACTAGCTAAAGACTCTTTATACCAATCCCAGAGAAATAAAAAAAAAAAACTTATTTGAATTTTTCCCTGTTCTTGTTTGTCAAAGGTAGTGCATCAGTTAGTTTACCGAGGTTTCAGACCAAGAGACAAGAGCATGTGATCCACAGAGCGAACACTATTCACCCAAGCTACATTTATAGACACTGCTAAGCATAATATCCATAATTATCACCATCATAAATTCAGCTATTTACAAATACAAACACTGTCTTTTAAGGCTATGCTCATTAATACAATGAATTGCTCTCTGGAAGGTCTTTATTTGCTTGACTGCTGCCAATGGTTACAAGAGAGTACTTGACTGGTCTATCACCTTTCACAACTATATTGTCATCTTACATTTCAGAATCCTTACATAAATCTTGCATTATTAATTCTAGATAGAGTAAAATTTCAAAACACTATCTTTTTTGCAGGGATTTCAAGGCAAGCTTTTTAGGTCTTTCTCAGTTTACATGATCTAGATAGTTGAATTTAGAGCTTGTTCCTCCTACAAATATTTGAGCAAGTTTTGCCATTCTCTTTCCTACCATTCATTCCTGACATATTCAAAGATAAATATACAAATCCTTTCAGTGAACTAACAAGCAATTAATTAGTCAACATCCTATTACTCCAAATTTTCAAATTGTTTTCTTCATGTACATAGCTTACTTTTTGCTTCCTGAAAATATATTGGACATTTAGAACAAACTATTCTGCTTACTTATTTGATACTTTTGAATTCACACATCTGGCTTAATTTTCTTTTGCTTTGGTAAAGTTTGGAGTCCTCAAAAAGCCTAAAACTCATCAAAGGTGGTGCTCGTTCTCTCAAGGACATATTTCAGACAATGAATCATCTCCATCCTATAAACATCCAAAAACATCAAAGTAATAGCTAGGTGTAACAAACACATTTACTTTGATCAAAAACAACGAGTAAGTCTCTAAATTTTGTGATGAGTCATCCAACCAATGTCTTATGGATACTTACATTCTCATGAAAGGCATATCTGACATAAGGGACAATTACAATGCTTCTTACACGTTTCTAGGGATCTCTGTATTTAAGATGAAACAATGCCCATGGTCAGGCACCAAGTTCAGATCAATCAACAAGATTCTGGAATCCTGATATTGATCTGGCATGTCTGAGAGGGAACAACACCCTACGATACCTTCCTATCTTCACAACTATAGTATCATCAGAAGGCAGAGTGCTGTCTATGCTGCAGTAAACATACAGAGTGTTATACAAAACAGGAGACAAAACATCTTGGACTTCCTTTGACTGCACATTGGAAGCTACACGTTTCCATAGTAATCACAAGAGTTACAAGGGTTATAGTGGCTATGAATGCATAGTCTTTTAGTAGAATTTCCTAAAAATATTGTCTAACCTACAGAAGGGATTTGAATGTCTGCCTTTACCCCAAGCAAATATCCTGACCACTGAACTGTTAGAAATGGGAATGAAAAATATCCTCGCTATCTTCTCCAAGTTTGTCTTTTAAAGGGCATTAAGAGCATTCAAACCTTCCAGAGAATCAGGCATGAAAAAGTAAAGTACCATATATTTCCAAGATCAGAAAAAAAATTCTTTTCTTTCCCTTTGGTGTTTCAGCCTTTCCCTCTGGTGTTTTGCTAGAGTTATCATCTGATGTTAGTTTAGACTGATCTAAATGGAATTACCATGAAGCGGACTAGAACAAGACTACTTATTCCATCTTACTGCTATTAGAGAATTCAGAGTCTGAACTACATTTGATAAAACCATGAAACATCAAGAGTAGAGTATGGAAAAGGGGCAGGACACAGCAGAGAAGCATACAAACTGAAGAAAATAGGGTGTGTTTCAATATCCACACATCTTAGTACCCAGAGACAAAGAAAGGAAAATCACAGAGAGAGAAACAAAGAAAGATTACATAAAGAATATTTAAAAAAAAAAAAAAAAAAAAAAAAAGACAAACTAACAGTAGAGCAGCAAGTTACCTCGAAATACTGTGAGGAAAGGTTGAACTTTACTGGCAGAATCATGGTTTATACAAGGTCAAGCAAGGTACATTATGTTCTGAAAATCAGGCTTTGTCCTACTCATGTAATGAATCTGGTTCTGGGATGTTATAAACTGATATTTTAGAAGTCCATTTATTATCTAACATAAGCTTGGTTTTATTTATTTTTTCCCTGATCCAGGTCAGAAAGCAGATGTACAAAAGTCAGCTTAGTCTTTATCCAAAAAACAGGAGCCAGAAACTTAAGCTTTTGCTTTTATTTGAACCTTACCTAAACATAATTCTATCATTCTCTGAGGAATGTTAAATTCTGTCTCCATTAAATAGTTGCACTAATGAAATTATTCAGTCCTTCAGCTGCAAGTAAACTAAAGTTAGAATGAATCATAAGTTTTATGTATTTCAGAAACAACTAAGAGGCAAGCATCAAATAAAGATTGCAACTGCTCTGGGAGGGGCAGTGAATCAACTGAAGGAAACAAGATTTGCTTTTTAGTAAAGCCAAAGATGAATTTTTGGGTTTGATTGTTAAGCAATAGGCATTGCAAAATGTTATACTGTATACAGACTCCAATAAGTAAGGCAGAAGATGCATCAGACCCTAAATTGACATACTTTGTTGGTGGCAAAGACAATAGTAAACTGTTTTATCACTGAGAGCAGCCAGCACTACATATGGTTGTGACATGCTCTCATGCACTTATGCTTTTTCATATTCAGACACTATCTATCTGTCCTTTGAAGCAGACTATTCAATTCATCATCCAACTTCACATTCACAGTTTTAAAGATACTTCAGGCAAAGGGTGTTCTCTCAGTTGATCTATTTGTTGTTGCAGCACCAGTACATTTTCTATGCATAATCCATTACTTACGGCCAAGAGAATAATAGAAAATAATAAAAAAAGATTGTACAACATTCTCCAATATCCTCATAAACCTATCCAGCTGCATCACAAGCAGCTTTTACACACCTCAATCGTAAATTTGTCAAAGTCTTAATACTGTTGCACATCTTTGACTTATCCCAAAAAGTGAGCAAGAAGAATGTTTCCTCTAACATTACTAAGCAACATCCACAGACTAGCTGCAGAGTTCACAACTATTTTGTGCAGCTGGGTGGTTTAACTAATATTTTGAGCACAGTTACTATCTTTCTTTTGATGTCCAGGCTTAATAGTTACATAAGATCATTATTTTAGGTTATCCAAGAAGTAATCTGTATATGCAAATGTCACAGACTTTCATCAGAGAAACAAAAGAAAAAGAAATTAATACAGATTTCCAGGCTTAGTCCAAATTCTAGCTTACATTAAAAGGAATGCATGTATGCATGTGTATTCTCACGCACACACACATAGGCAAATCATATTGGGATCCCAAAAGCTTCCCTATCGAGGTCTCAGATCTGTCACTTCATTTCATGTAGTTATACATCAATCATGAAAGTGGTCCTGCAATAATTTTATCCACTATGACAGAAGGAAGTACTCAACACTTTTCCAGACTTCGACAAGAAAGCATAACACACATTAGAAAATTAAATCAAAATGGTAATTTAGGGTTGTGTGGTAAAATAATTTTTCTTGACTGTTAAGCCACACATCTGGTCAAAGTTGCTATAGCTAAAGTTTCAAGTTTTCAGAAAGGTAGTGACACAGGCTGTTCAAATCTAGCCTCAACCCTTTATTAAGGGAATTAGGCATGATAGAAGCCCAGCTTGACTTTCTAGAGGAATTGCAATTCTTAAGAGTAGTGCTAACATATTATTTATGAATTACATTTTCTGTAATTTTAATTTTCCCATTTAAAGCTACAAAGAGAAGGACCAATGCAGGCGATTCACATATTCAGTGAAAATAGAAGTGCAGGATGAGGTTACTGTCTGTGGTTAAACCAATGAAGTTGGCTGCTGGAGAATTAACCTGTACAACACACAAGAAAAAATATCTTAGTACTATTTTACCTACCCTAGCATTAGGATCTGTAACACATTTCCACCACTACCACCAACAAATATTTGTGATCCTGATCAATGCAAGCATAGGCAGTTTTGTGGCATGGTAGCTCATCTCTAGATTAGGTTAACCAAGATGCTCCAACTCAGATGCTAGTCATCACAGCTGACTTCATAAGAAAAACATAATTCAAGAGGCCCAAACTAATGAGAAAATAGTTAGCTTGGTCCAGACGTCAAAGCCCAAATCATTAAACAGTAGTTCATTTCTATCAAACCTCCCAGAGCCTGACTGCATGCAGGAACAATAGGCTTTTCACTTCTGCACATCTCAGTTTCCCCATTTTTAGACAAAGAAACCTCAGGCAAGAAAGTAAGTATAATACCATTATTTAGATATTTCGTTTCCTATTTAAAAATAAAGGAGGAGGATGGAATTAGCTGACTCCATAGGAAGCTTTCATATGAATCTAAATATTTTATTTGTGAAGTTCCAATACAGTGGTTAAGACGAAGTGTGAGCTTTTTCTTAAAAGCCAACAGTTTCTGCAAGTAGTCCCTTCACCTAGGAGTTCTGCTTATAGTGCAATCACTACAGTTGCAAATTTATGCCAGTTTGTTCCTCCCACAAAAGCACAATCTAAGTGACACTGTAGAAGCCTTCTAGGAAACAAGAGGGAGGTTGACTTCATTATTGATTTTTGCATCTGTTAGTATGAGTGTAAGAATTGATGTTTCCTGGCATATTTTGCCACCGGCATGTGTTTATTTCCTTTAGGAAGATAGATTAAGATATGTGACATGAAAACATAATATTTAACAATATTACGGTATTCAGCATTAACTGTTATTTAAAACCAAACAAGCTTATCTTGCAGAAGAAAAAAAAAAAATTCTTCCTGCTTTTTTTGCTATTTCCTGTTCAGTCTTTACTGTCAGCTCTCAGTTTTAATTGTAGTCAGCCAATACTACCCAATTTCCTGAACCTATATAAGGAAATATCTTTATTCTGTCGTATTTCCTTGTTCTCACACAAAAACATGAGATAGCAGAATAATAAGACATGTCATTTTATTTATTTTATTATGTCAGTAAAGGTAATTTGTTGTCGTGTTAATTCCTAGTAATCTACATTGGAAGAGTCTCACGAAAGGTCCAATACAGCACTCTGGTGAGTCCAGTTCTGTTTTTTTCATTAAAGCTCTGCAAATTTCAACTCACATCATTCAAAGGGCTTTAATCTTTTATTTCTACTAGTAAACATGAAATGTAAATATGATTACATTCATCAAAGACTTCAAGCTTACAGTTTACTTCAAAAAATTATTCAAATACAATTGCAAAACATTCAACAAAATCTCATGATTTTGAGGAGAGGAACAAATCACCTTCCCATGTTTAGAGAGTCCCAATCCAAGAGATTTAGAAATCTTATACACCTGATGATCCCACAAGGAACTAGTTTTCCAGTGGAGGATAATGTGCTCCTCCATGAAATATGCGGCACTGTTTAACAGTGCATGAAATTGAAAACGAAGAAGAACTTACTAATCAAAAGCAATGATAAACCTTGCTGTCTAGTAGGACAATTCATGAAGCTGCATTCTGAAACCCTCTGGCTTAAGTACAACTACTCTATAATCAGTTTTTCAGAGCTACCTTATAACCAGGTGTTCTTCCTCATGTCAGCATTTTGTGACACTTAAAATTCTTCATCAAGTATTTTAGTCTTATTGGCAACATTCAACAAAGAGTTCACCTAAATCTGAAGCTTTGGTTCTGCACCTCTTGCCTATACATTCTGCCTTTCAAGATCTAAACAAAACCTACAAGGTAGACCCTATGTGGACCCAGTACTTATGGCATCAAATTCAGAACTATCAATTTAAGTTTTTTTCTTTACAGCAAACACTAGTTTTTGTTACTATTGCATCAGTTTTCAAGGCCTGTGTTCCAGCAATAGAAATTAATGAGTAATTAACATTTTTCATGATATATCATCTCATTATTTCCTTTAAAATATCACTCAGCGTAATATGAGGAACAGTAACAAATCACAGAAATAGGAAATTAGTAAGACCTTGGAGAAAGAGTACAGAACACTTACGAGTTTTTCCCTTTTTTTAACATTACTTGCTTTTTAAGGAAATTGTTCTGCTAGGAGATCTCTGCATTAGAGATATCAAGAGATCCACAGAATCATAAGACCAAGTGAATTTAGATTCAGAAGGAAGACAGTGGGATTCACAATTTTCACATCTGACTGTCAATGCAAAAGTAAGAGGCAAAGGACTGAAGAACGTCAGTGACCAAATCTCACCAAAGCCCTTCGAACACCATGTATGGTGCCAGAGGGGCAAAAAAAAAATTAAATAATTTTTTTTTCCTTGCAGGGTCTTTCTCATAACCACCACTCTCCTTTTCTGTCAAACCATGCTAATCATCAGAGGCATTGTACAGGGAATGTGTTCAGTCAGACTATTACTACTTCTAGCTTGTCTGAAAGCTTGTAGAGTGCACAGAACTGAACACCTAGGATCAAGCAGAGCTCTCAGGCAAGGAGAAAAATGTCTTCAGACATTTCAGATAGGCATATTTCAAGCTTGAAGATTTAGTCTGAACTCTTGGCTTTTGACAGTGAACACAGTACATGCCCCCTACCTACTACACAAATCTCTCTCCTTATGCCACTTTCTTGTGTCCCAAATAAAAACAAATAAGCAGGGAAATTATTGTAACAAAAAGGGAGTCTCCCTATCAAGTAAAAAACAAAACAAAAATAAAAGCTGCGTACTTTACATATTCATCATACTGTATTATACAACACATATTATCTCTGCAGGCTGTGCTTAGTTTTGCCAGTACCAGTAATATTCCGTCTGCTCAAACTGAAAGGGAAAAAAAAAAAAAAAGTAGTAGTGTATCTGTCTTTACTTCCCCAAGGCAAAGACACTAATACATAGCATGGCCAGCAGAGACTTTAAGAGACAGAATCTATTAAGAAAACTGCCTCCGGTGGGTACACAAGAGTTGCCATCAGTTCAGGATTTTTCTCTGCAGAACTACCATCAAAGAAATTATCACAAGCAAGGTTAAAACTATTTGAAACATACTGTCTTATACATCATCAGTTATCAATCCCTAGAAGAGAACCTTGTAAAATTTGGGAACAAGTCTAGGAACAAGCTTTTCACATTACTGTACAGATGACTTCTCTGAGGATTAATGCTTATTGACAGGTACCGGACAAAAACACAGGAAGAGTCATGAGAGCAGTGTCTAAATCACATTTCCCCCTAGACACCAAGTTGTAGTCAGACTTCTTCTCATACTGTTTTTCCCAAAACAGCTAAGCTTCTCCAGAGGAGTTAGGGGGTGGTACCCCTACCCTTTGCACCTTTATGCCATACCACAAAGCCTAGTAGTTAGGGTACTGTCCAAGGACATGGAAATACCATTCTGAAATCCCTTGAAGCAGGGCAAGAAGTCATCTTCTTCCTAAAAAAAATGCTTCAACCACTTGACTGGTACACTAAGCATGAGTCATTCACACACCTAAGCTTTTCCTCTTCAGAAGAGGGAATTAGTTATCTATAATTCAGGTTTTGAAGCCCCAGTGCTCAAAGAAACCCTAATCTTGCTAACCTAAAATTTAGCACTCCTCTATTATTTCTATGTAGCAATATACTGTCTGTACCGGCATGAATGCAATCCCCATTCAGCTATTTCTGTCATGATGACGACGATGATGAAAAAGTCACGCATTCCTAAATAGTCTATCTAGCGCTGAATAAAGACAGACCATTCAAGCTCTCAGCTAATACAGATCTTCCAATGGATTCCCCTTAAATCTTCAGCTCAGGACCTGACAGGAAGAAAAGGAAAGTAAGGTTCAAGTTGTTGCAACTGAAGGATCTTACTTCCCTGCTGCATGGAATGGGAAGTGGATCTAAAGGAAAGCATCATTCAAAGTAGCTGAGACACTTAGGACTCCCAGAAAAATATAAAAAGCATCTCCTTATCACAAACTGCTTAATCTTCTAGAAAGAAATGGGTAGAGATGCAACAGTGGGCTAAAACTAGGATGGGTGAGCGCAAGGGTAACTTTCCCCAGGTGAAAGAACTAAAGAGGGAATAAGGCTCCTCATTGTTCAGGGCAGTGCAACCAAGCCAGGTAGCTCACAGGTGAATTAAATGAATGAAAGTGTGCTCTAATTAAGTCCATCCTTCACAATTTTTTCCTTTCTCTATGGTCAGAGTCAAAAATTAGCTGTTCTTTTGCTTGCTAGGATAAAGAGTTAAGGAACATACACAGTAGTTTGTGAAATCTGATAGTAAGCATTTTACTAGCTTTGTACACATGCTGAAATCACTTTAAGCTGGTTTATCTGCACATTTGCTGGCTCACAGAATTTGCACTTGCAAAAACAGCTATTGATCCTATCTTGTAATGGGATCTGTGCAGTGGGTTCTCCTGCAAAGCATCTTATTAAAACTTAATTTCTATGTAAGCAGATATTTTTGCCTGAATAGTCTTCATGTTCATAAGCTGTGCAAGGGAAAAAGCATCTGTAAATAAAGAAAGCTGAAAACTCCTCTGGAAAATTCAGAAAACACTGTAAACTGTCCAAGCCAATTATTACTTGTTTACCTCTTCACAAAACAGCACAGGATGTTGACTTCAGCACAAGCACGGGAAGAGCAAACAGACAGAAGATCTGCTGTTTCCCAATTATATCAACAGGCTCTGATTCAGCCCTGCATTGTTTAACAAGAACATCTGCTTTGTAGTAACTAAATTCAGCTGAGAGACATGGATTCTAGAAATCCTAATGGTTAACAGTATGTTTACTTTAAGCCAAGTACAGGTAAATATTTCTTGTTCATAAGGATTGAATGAAGTCTTGTATGCTCAATCATGTATGCAACCCAGATGACCAACAAGTCACACTCGTGTTTGTGAATGTGAAAAAAAAAATACAGAAATGCTAAAATATCGAAGATAAATTTGAAAATTGTATCCAATTTCTGCTTTTGTTTTTTCAGTCACTTTAAAGCCAGTAGTTCTGTTTATGGCTTCCAAGGAAAAATAAATGCCATGTACAATAGTATTAGCTAAGATTACACAGGATTATTAAGAGAAAACTGCAGAGCACTTGCAAGGGGAAAAGGGGATGGAGTCATAACCTTACAGGGGTTGAGAAATATAACTCATAAGATGGAATGAATTGGAAACGTCTGAAACTGTATCTAGAAAACCAAGCAGGGAGAAGCACACAGATAACTGGAGCTGAACAGAACAGCACATCTAAATTGAAAAAGTTGTTGTTGCTGTGCCTGTCACTGGAGCTAGCAGCCTACTACCATCCTAATTCATGTATTAATTTACCTTTTCTTATATTAAACTCATATGTTACTTAAAAGCTCTGAATCAGACCTCTTTAATCATCTTGGCATCTACATGGTTTCAAGAGTAGACAAAGAAACAGGTGAGTGTAAGGAAAGAAAGTGAACTACAAAATGTTCCCAATCTGAGGCTGCTAGCACAGGTCAAATTTTCCAGATATCTATGAGACATATAAAATAAATTCAGACAAAAAAATTCTAACTCCTTATTGAGAAAGATGAACTACAGGAAAGGAGGAAAAAGAAGTGTTAGCTATTTTTAAAATACTTCTGGCTTTATCTAATTTTACAGTTTCATAAGACTGTCAGCCATCAGATTTATAGAATACTGCCCTTCTAGAAAAAAGAACTTGTGTGTTTCACATGACAAACCAAAAGGAGATACATCTCTTCAAAAAGACCTTTTTGTAGAAAAAAAGTATGAACAGCAGAAACCGTTACATATGTAAATATAAATAGAAATTTAGATCTTATCCAAAACTGAGATAAATATCTCTCTTCAAAGAAGTGGAAAACAAGTCAGTTCTAAATTGTTAGCACCAGTATTCATTAACTAACATTATTAGAGGTATGACTGCCAAACATGTTATACCCTTTATAAAATTCATACAACAATAAAGCAGACCAAAAAAATTCTGCAAGATTACAGATCACAGCTGGCAGTTATTTACTTAAATATTTTTCATGAGAGCAGGCCTTCAAGCACACCTCAGTAAGTGCAGAGTATCCGCTATTTAATGGTGTTGTGGCAAACACTATCAACAATTAAAAGATGCTTACGAAAGCTGAAGAACCTGAGTAAATTGTAGGGTAGCACTTTGGAAACTGGAGTTGTCACTTGATGAAATATTACTTAGCAAAAAGTTTTGAGGATCACTATAATAATATAAGCACAGTTGTTAAAAGAAACAAAGATATTGCGGATTCATACAAACACCAGAGAGAGAAAATAGAAAATGTGTTAAAATAAATAATCAGGAGTTAAAAACTGTGTGGCTACAAGGCATCATTTGCATTTATGTGAGCACAAAAAAAAATTGCTTTTACGGTAACTCTGCTCAATTCTATGAAGTTATTACTGAACAAAAGTCAAAAATAAGAGGAGAAATGTGTTCTACTGTCCACTTTCCCATAGAACAGGAAGGAAAAGACACAAAACCAGAGGGAAGACCAAACAGAGCAAGGAACTGAACTGAGAAAAACCAACGCATGCTATAAAACCCATGAGATATGTGTTGGCCCTGACTTTATAACCCAATATTTAGATATTGTTCCCCTGTGCTTTCTTCAATTATGTGCATTTCTATACTGAAGGGACATTAAAGAAAATAGACTGCATAGACTAGCCCTACAACAATGCTAAAATCTTTCTATACATTTTATATTTTCATCTAATCCTCAACTATACTTCATAGGTGAACTGGAAAATCCCCATTGCCTACTCCAGATTTTAACATGCTGGCATGTGTTGGGATCTCTTTAAGCACATCTGAAGAGTGAAACGAAATGTGTGTTCTGAGTACAACCACACTGAGATGCCACTTGGTCCCTGATGGTATGCATTTCTCATAAGCAGAGGCATTTTTAAATGACCACTAGGCACAGCAGTCAGAATAATTTCTTTTCAAGAAGAGATTGCCTTTAAAAATGAAGAAAAAGTTAGAAATCATTTTATCTCAAAGCCCCAAAGAACAATTAGCATGTTCTTAAAGAATAATAGGCAGATCTATTTCTTAAACAGTTGACACACATTTCCTCAGAGGTATTTCTGCTGCACAAGGGTAATAATTAGATGCCACTTTAAAAAAGCATTATGTTAAACACAAACTAATGAATGCATCTTTACGTCAAGTAGATTAACCTTAATATGCTTCATCTTTATGCAAAAATCACAATAAGTATCTAGAGGTTCATAATTTCCTCTGATGCATAAAACTGTGAAAGCAGTGTGTCTCAAGTCTGATTTCATAAAGAAAAATAGCAGCTGCCACTGCGTAGGATATTGGTAAATCTCATGTACAGGAGGAGTTTCTTCTACTTATGAATTATCTACATTGCTATCTATGTCTATATGCGTGCACATAGAAAAACTTACTTTTATCCATTACTAAGTGAGAATATTAACTGCATGAAAGTCAGAAATTGTCAAATTACGTACCAATGTTGTCAGTCCAGATTAAATTCATCTTTAAATGGTATTAAATGGTATTAAATTCATCTTTAAACACTTGCCAGTGTTTCAAGAGACCTCAAATTTTCTGAAGCTATAGGGTAACAATGATATTTATAAAGGAACTAGTCATTTTTTCTGCAAGCCAAATAACCAAACGTAGATTTTTTTACAGTAACTTGTGAGTCTGTCCAGAATTGGCTGCAAAAAGTAGAAAATTTTAAATTTCTTTCATTGTGAGGTGGGCAGAAAACTCTACATGGAAGAAAGACAAATTATATGACAAGATTAAAACCTGTTGTGTTATAATACTTGCTTATCTGATATTTTTTCATATAAGAATATTGAGATATCTTTCATAATAGCAGAATATTATATTCTGTAGAAGTAATGGTACGTTTTGGTCTTCTCAGAATAACTTCATTCAAGTTTTTATGAAAGGGCATACAGTTTTACCACAAGATAAATTCCCAAAATATAGATTCTTACTTGTTTAAGGAACAATTGCTTTTATTATTTAAAGTTAACTGGTAATACATAAAGACTTGTGGAATATTTACACTAAAAGTCTTCTGAGAATATTAACATCACTGACAAAATTTCTTAGCACACTTTGATTCAGTTACAACATCTTTCTACTGGACATAAAAAAAAAAAAAAAAGCGCCCAAAAGACACAAGAAGCTCTAGATATAGCAAGTTCAAAAAGAAATATTCTGCCTGTCATCTGTTACAAATCATTAGCTATCAGGGCAAGTTAAGCAATCAAATCTCTTTGGGTTTATACATTGTCTTTTAGACAAAAGTAGGTTCAAACAATTTGCTGAATTACCATTTCTGGAAGTCCACTTGCCTCATGTAATTTCATTAGAAAAATACAGACAAATATAAATGCCAAGATTCGTTCAGCTGTACATATAGGAAGGTGTAAGAAAGCCCCGTCCTTTCCCCAGTAAGCACCAAAGTGCAGTTCTGCTTCCTTCCCTGGATGGGCAACCTTAGCAGCAGCTGTCCCACAACAGGGAGCACTACAGGATTCCCCACTTTCTGCTTCCCACTCTTACCTGTTCCCTTTATGTTCACTAATTAAGCACAGCAGGAAAAAGAACAAAATAAAAAGTGTTTCTCATGCCAAAAAAAGAGGAGTAATGTGAGCTTTGTAGTAGGCAAAAGAAACTGCTGTATCCACTTGCTAACAAGGCTCTCATAAAGACACAGTAACTGCTAGCAATAACTCACTCGGTGTCAAACCATGTCATTATCTCCACAGTGGCGTGGATATGCTGCTCCCTTGCAACAGGGACTTTCACTGTAAAAAAGAATTAATATTTCTGTATACCTGCTATTGGGCTGACGCCAACAGGCATAGAAGTACATAGTGAGAAGATGCTTGAATTAAAATATGCCAAAGGAAAGTAAAACATTTTCATCTACTGCATGCATACATCTTCTTCAGGCACAACTGAAAAAAAATGCTTTAAAAATCTTTTATTAAGCACAGTCTCTTTAATCTTATTCCTGCTCAAACTGTGAATATAAAATAGAGCAAATTATTCTTCCATGTTCATCTATACGGAATTTGTTACTCAATTTTTCTTATATTCATTTTTCTTTAGTCTGTTGAACAGATTTTTGATGAGGAAAAGAAAACACATACAAAGGCATTAGAGAAGGGATAAAGTAAGGAGTCATAGAGGAAAGAGGACTTGCAGCTAGAGGTTCCAAAGATGATTAGGATTCAGTTGTCCTCCTTGTTTTGTAAACATAAAATAAGGGACAGCCTTGAAAATCTTGTAAATCATAGAGTTGACTAGATCACAGGTGATAGAAAATAAACATTATCATCATTTTATCATTGGGAAACAAACACAAAGTCACACCAGAATTTTGCATCAGAGTTAAAATATGACCCCAGATCCCCAGTGTCTGTCTCAGTGGCTCCACATAAAATGGAATATTCAAATAAATGCCAGAAGAAACACTTTTTTTGTCCTGCAGGAAGAAATATCTTTTTAGATTTTGACAGTTTTGTTTAAATATGTTTGCATTACCATGCAGCTCACATATGGCTATGTTCTATGAAGAAAATACTTTTATGAAACAGTATCATTTTCCAGAGGTAGTATAAAATTCTATCTCCAATGACAGATGATGCAAATTTTAAGTAATATAAACCACACTGACTTTTCAGTAATATGACAACGCTGACATCTTTTACAGAAAACACAAAACCATGTCTTAAAATAGATATATCTGGTTAGATACTGATCATGTAAGGTCCATGTACAATAACTTGTCACAGGTTTTATTTTAATAGCCCTACAATAGCATCAGATAATCATTACATCTTCCAGTAAATGTTTCATATTTTTCCTCAATTATAGCATTTCTTTGAGGTTATATCCACATTTTTAAAAGCAAACCAAGCTAAATATTACAGATGGCACAGAAAGACTATTTTAATTCTTTTTTAAGAACTCTCTATCTTCTTTATATTTCTCCATTGTAGTAGCCTGATCATTTGTCAGCAGTAATTGGGATGACAGGATTCATCTATAGAACAGTGTGTGAAATATTTTTCCCTCAAAAATCCTGAAATATCCCCTGTAAATAACTCAGAAGAGTAAGAAACAATTTAAACTGCTGTTCCATAACAATTATGCTAATAAGAATGCCATCAACAATGTAATATTTTCATAGTTTGATTATATATGTAAAATGTGGCATCACAGGTTACATGAAACTTTCTACTACATCATCAAAGATACATTGATTAGACAATTAGCTGTGTGTATACGTCACAGCTTCCAACACAAGTACGTACTCAGTAACTCCAATTGGCAGAGACAGGGTTGGTAGCAGCTAAGATATCTTGTAGCCAAAGAAATGGAATAGGCAGCCTTCTCCTGTGATGGTGACAGAGCAGAGCTCATTATCTACGCAAGCAAGCATCAAAAATATTCTGTGTTTCTACCACAAGAGAGAAGAGGAGGGAAAAAAATGGAGGAAAACAATGGAAATAGTGATTGCAGGCACGTAGGTACTCAGTCATCTCTTTGGTGTATACATTTATATAGTTGGTTTGAAGTTAGTTTGATCTTTCCTACCACTTCAAAATCAGAAAGGTAGTCTCACATGGTAATAAAAGAATGCAGAGGAATGTGATTTTTATGGAAGAAACTACAAAGGAGTAAAAATAGTTACACGCTCAGATTTATCACAGGGACTTGTGAGGACTTCTGTCCTCCCTGCCCTGTGGCAAGTCTGCCTGGTGCCTTCCTGCTATGGAGTGCTACAGGCCTTCAAAGCCAGGGAGATGCCTCACATGCAGCAGTGAGAAGCACCAGCAGGTCACCTTTCCAGCTGTACCTCCATCAGAGATCCAGCACTGCCACATGTTCAGGATATGGGTATGGCCCAACAGGAGGGAGAGGATGCTTCTCTTCCCCGTGGTCACTGGAGCTGCCTCTCTCCCAGCGATGGAATTTCTTTCCTTCAGGAAATGTGTGCTGTTTCTCGTTGCAAGCTTTCCTAAGGCTTTTTTTTACCCTTTCAGTTAACAGCAACAGTAAGTTTTGTACACATCATCTCCACAAAGACACAGAATAAACCAAAGCTCTAAGGAAAGTAGCTCACAGTAAAATCAAGAATATTGCACTGAACCACAATATCCTGTGCTAGAAATTAGTAAATTTATTGACAAAAAGTTCAGCTGAATGTCAGAATGTTGTGCATAAGATATGCAGAGAGAATACATCCTAAATAGTAGTTATTGGGCTGCATTTTGAAAATTGCAAAAGTCTTACAGTAGTCCTTAAAAGGAAAAGTATCATCCTTTGTTTTGCACTTTACAAAATGTGAGTATAAATTAACATCTTATTAGGAAACTGTCCTGTATAGCATCATGTTCTCTTAAAGTTAATTCTCAGTCTGTATCTCCCACTACAAGTCCTGTACAAGGTATGAAAAAGATCCTGAGTTTTCAAATTAGATTTTCAATGGCTAAGAATCAATATGAAAATTAGAAAGTCTATTTGCTTAACCAATCCACATTCTTTTGCCAGGAGTTTGCAAGCCAACCAATGTCCTTAATTGGATTTTGTTTAAATTGGATGTATAAAATTGGATTTTATGGAAATCAAAAAAGACAAACCTTAATTGGTTTAAACTGGATCATTTTCTTTTCAGATGCATAAAGCTGAAACATTATTTCTTTAAAGAGGAAACATTAGATGTATGGTTATTGTATTGTGCTGTCACTTAACGTGCAAATTAATTGGATAGTGTTACACATTTAACCATTACTGCATTTTAAGCTGGCAGTACTACAAACTAAACAATATTTCAAGATTTATAACAGATAAATGTATAGTTCATAGCATTTTTCCCGTGTTCTAAATCAAAAAGATTGAAATAGTCCAATGTAAACTGTAATTCATGAACCTACAGTGTGCTTTAATAAAGTCAGTAGAAAAGTAAAGATACTAAAACACAAAAAGTAAGTCATTAAATTTAAAACAAAAAGGTCCTTTGTCACTTTATAGCATCTTAGAAGGATCCAAGAGATCACTGAAGAAAAGTGACAGGAAATAGCAGAGTGATAAATATCACACTCTGAAAGACAAAGTGATAATTGGCAAAGAGCAGAAAATAAAAGCCTAAAGCATATGCTGGTGCCTAGGTATTTCTTACTCAATTACACATTTACTGACTTCATCTAAATGGTCCTGGCACTGTAGGATTCACAGTTTGTTTATGCCATCCTCCCACCATGAGAAGTGCGAGATAATGTTTTTACTACTGCTTGCTGGATGTAATTGGTACCTGCAGGCAAAATGGTTATAAAGTGATCCCAGGTTAAAATACAGGGTCTGTCCTTGACTCACTGTCTTGCCTTAGCTGAGTCAATTCAAATGTCTCAGTTATCAGGTACGTAAAAGAGAGTTTATTAGAGTCATCTCTGTCCTTCACAGACTTGTCATCAATACAAATTTGAAATTGAAATTCATAATACTGTACCGCACTCACTTTATAAAGAAGACTTGTCATTTGTCTGTAGCTGTTTGAATCTTCCTACAAACACTTTATTTATGAAGACTCCTCTGTTTCCATGCAAGGTATCATCTTCCTGCCAAATCATACTTGCAATATATACTAAGGAGACCTATGTGTATAATATTGCATCTAAAATTAGTGTTCTAAATAATTATTCTCCAGAAAATTATTGAAGTACTTAAACAAAGTAGCTAAGAAATGTACACTTAGAACTGGAATTGTTCAGTTGTTCATTATGCTGTGAAAAGACAGAGCATGCTTCAAGAGGTAGGCACCTTACCTGATTAAGGAGTGAATCCTCTGCCTTATATACTACTTACGAAAACTCTAGGTCACAATAGATAAATATTTTTGAAAGCTAAACAATGTCATAAGATACACAATTAGCCCTCTGCCTAGTTCAACAGCTGAGTAGAAATCAGCACAATGTGCTCAATATCAAATCCTTTCACCAATAACATCCACATGGAAGTATTTAAAAAGCAGGTGATCCCAACTCATTCTCTCTCCCAGATAGTCTTTTATTCTTTTCCCTCCAAAGTTAACCTTCATGAAATTTTCTGAGATTTCAAAAATATTCCATTTTATATTTGAACACCCTCATGCAAAACCTTTTCACATTTTCACTTGCCAAAGATATTCTGTAACTTTTTTCCAGTGGATAGATATTTTTTATATAAAGTATAGCAGGTCCGACATGACCTCTCCTGTCAAAAAACGTCAATAAACACTCATCAAAACTATCCAATAACTGACGATTGGACCATATTCCAGAAAGCTAACCTTTACGTCCCCTCACTGAACAATACAGATCAGATACTTGGATGTAGTTCTTCCGTCATAAAGATGATCATTGTAAAATTTTATTATTTCAGGGTGCACCTTTTTTTCCTCCTTAGTTTATTTCTGAGACAGAATCTTTTGTCATTTAAGATATTTTCCTTTTTTAAATTTTTGTCAAAATATATTACTTATGAAAACTCTAGGTCACAATAGATAAATAT
>NW_009601008.1:0-4847 GCF_000690535.1 Cariama cristata
GAATGCCTTCGTTGCTTCAGTCTTTACTGTTAAGGCAAGCCCTCAGGAACTGTAGACCCTGGTAAGAGAAGAAGCCTGGAGAAATGAAGACTTTCCTTTGGTCGAGGAGGATCGGCTTAGAGGTCATTTAGGCAAACTAGACATCCACAAATCCATGGGCCTCGACAGAATGCACCCTCAAGTGCTTAGGGAGCTGGCAGATGTTTTTACTAAGCCACTCTCCATCATCTCTGAAAGATCACGGAGAACAGGAGAGGTCACTTCAGTCTTCAAAAAGGGAAAGAAGGAGGACCCTACGGGTTGGTCAGCTTCACCTCCGTCCCTGGAAAAGTGATGGAACAGCTCATTCCAGATGTCATCTCTAAGCATGTGGAGGAAAAGAAGGGTATCAGGAGCAGTCAACATGGATTCACCAAGGGGAAGTCATACTTGGCCAATCTGATAGCCTTCTATGATGGCATAACTGGCTGGGTAGGTGAGGGGAGAGCAGTGGATGTTGTCTACCTTGACTTCAGCAAGGCTTTTGACACTGTCTCCCATAACATCCTCATAGGTAACATCAGGAAGTGTGGGTTTGATGAATGGACAGTGAAATGGATTGAGAACTGGCTGAATGGCAGAGCTCAGAGCGTTGTGTTCAGTGGCGCAGAGTCTAATTGGAGGCCTGTAGCTAGTGGTGTAACTCTGGGCCGGCTAGAGAGTTGGATGGAGAGGAACCTAATGAAATTCAACAAAGGCAAGTGTAGGGTCCTGCACCTAGGGAGGAATAACCCCCTGCACCAGTACATGCTAGAGGCTGACCTGCTGTAAATCAGCTTGGCTGAGAAGGACCTAGGAGTCCTGGTGGTCAAGTTAACCATGAGCCAGCAATGTGTCCTTGTGTCCAAGAAAGCCAACGGTATCTTGGGATGTATCAGGAAGAGTGTGGCCAGCATGTCAAGGGAGGTTATCCTCCCCCTCTACTCTGCCCTGGTGAGGCCACATCTGGAGTACTGTGTCCAGTTCTGGGCCCCCCAGCTCAAGAAAGACAAGGAACTCCTAGAGATTGTCCAGCGGAAGGCAACGAAGATGACTAGGGGACTCGAACCTCCCCATCATAACCTTCATGCACCTAATGTTTTTAAAACACTGAATTAATTTTTAACACATTAGTTCAGCCATCTCTTTATAATCCTTGAAATGTACTGTCTGCTTTGGTTACCCTCAGAAGCTCTATTTACTTTGCTCTTTTTTTATTCATGCGTCTTAGAAAAGGAAATAACTTTGGAGAAAGAACTTCTCTTTGCATAATCTTGCTCATCAACTATTTTGGCTAGTTTTCCGTGGGATTTTTGTGTACAGAGAATTTAAGTTTAGACCGTCAAGGTTAAACATCCGGTCTAAGCCTATTATCTGTAGCTTCTACTATTCTCTGTTGTCAAAGGAGAGAATTAGATGCATCCACATTGTGATTCCTACCATACCTGTTTAACGCATAGGAGAAATCAGTCCCTTAGAGGTATCTATCTTCATTAGAAAAAGAATCAAGCTAGTGAGAAAATGAGAAGAAAAAAGACGTACCTTTATCTACAGCAATATGAAGGAAAATGTCAAAATTATTTGTCCGTATGGTCAACCATTTGATGGATGTGTAATCTTGTGTGACCTAATTGTCTTTATTTTTAAATCTTTATTTTTATTCTGTTTTTATGGGTAACTATCAATGATTTCAAGGCAGCTATTACAAACTTATGAAATAATTTCATAATATGAAACCATCTTTTCAATAGAAAAGTATCCTATATCCTATTAAAAATGTTTTGTTTCAATAGCAATAACCAATGCTTTAAGTAAATGGCTTTTTAAAATAGGCTAACAGAATCCTAAGCTACTAATGAAGCTGCTAGAGATGCTTTTATAGCCAATGAGAGGGACATTTTAGGAAGATTTTTGATTCACCTGAGATCTGCAGAAGTCTCTGGAATTGTCTGTCTCTTTTGATCAAACAGAAAGTCTAGGGTGACTAATGTAGACCTATTAAATACTGGCTTCTTGCTAATGGACTTACTTTCCTGAAGAACTAACGGTATTCATAAGCCCTGTTTACTCTAAGTGCCAAGGAATCAAAATAAAGACACAACTATTTTTAATCCAGTTCTATCACTGAACCTAGCAAAGCAAAGCTCAGACTTTAAAAACCACAATACACATACCTTGTAATACCGTGATTAAAGCCAGGTGTGGTTTTTGGAATTCAGATTTCTTGAACACAGTCAAAAAGATTAAGCATTTTTTTCTACTTAACTGATTTTTCAATAGTCTCTTGGTAATCAATAGATGACTGGCCTTTCACCTTCTTGGTTGTAAGGGCATTCTCTTAGCTTGTTGCTCATACATACTTTAATAGGTGTATATAAAACCAGTAAGGATTCAGCTCCTAGACTCTTAGATCTTCGCAGCAGACATTTGAATCTCAGATGAGATATTTTTCACTTGTGCGATTTGTCTTTGCCTGCAAAAGAAGAGAAACCAAAAAGAAAATCCAAACATAATGTATAATGCTGCTTCTGTGAGTCTTTCATCCCTACTTTTTTCACTATTTCTTACATAGAACTCTTCCTGCTCCTTTTAGATTTCTTTCCAATAAACAAACCACTATGGACCTAATCAATATGCTATTAAACGTTAGAATCTGCTTGCTTCCAGATTACCAAAATAGAACAGACACAATTTCCTTTTTCCTAACCCATGTGCTTCCCTACCCTAAACAAAAACAAGTTTTTGCTAAATATACTCTCTTCCCTGACTGGCAAGGAGAGGGTACTCACTTCCTAAAACTTAAAGGTGTGATTCAGATAGCTAAAAATAAGGGTCCAGCCTCTAAGGGAAAATTGGCCTGGATTCCAACAACCACCTCAGGAAGAAAAAAGCATCTCACAACTCCTGTGTGGGTACCTCAGACACCCTAGGACATGCTGTTATTTTTCAACAAGCAAACTTGCATTCTTTTCAGCACAGGAACATCACATTTAGTTACTGTAGACTATATTAAATTCTTTTTGTTTTGGAGAGTGGTTTTAAATAAACCTACATGAAACAGTTGTTTCTCTGCTTGATATAAAAGCTTCCCAAATTTTGTGAGTCATGACAGATCAATACCTTCTACAACCAGACTGTTTTACTTTTACATGCATTCTGACCAGCTCCCAGAGGCAGACAATAAAATTAAAAGAGAGGGTAACATTCTCAAGAGCTAAGATTGGACTCCTAGTCTTATCTACATTACCCGTGGGAGGTCATTTATTTACAATACTCTAAAGTCACCTAGCCTTGAATTTACAATTTTTTCATTAGGGAAACTTTCAGAAATAAAGTTGTAAATGCAAGAGAGAACTTCCATTCTCAGAAGGTTTGTGTTTAATACTTGTCTGTGTTCTCTCCTTCCCTAAGAACACTTAGGAAACCCTGTTGAATAGGCAATTTATTATTTGTTTTGGGTTACCCAACTACATCATTATTAGTGGATATAAATAGCCATAACAATTAGATTATAATCCACTTCACAGTACTTACCTTCAGATCAATGCTTTAAAACCAGCCAATGTGTGTAGCCAAATCACTGTATTAGAGGAGTTACACACCTTGCAAAATCTAATATTTCAATGCAAAGTTCACTAAGGAGTACTAAAATGCTATGGTTTTCAGTTTATATATGAAAAACTGAAATAAAGGGAGAAATAAGTGATCATTGGTGTATAAATGCTTTAATATATTGTAATAAGAATAAAGTGGGCTGGACACTGTACTGATTTTGGCTGGAATAGAGTTAAATCTCTTCATAGCAGCTTGTATGGAGCTATATTTTGAACTTACGATGAAAACAGTGTTGATAACAAAGGAATGTTTTAGTTATTGCTGAACAGTGCTTACACAAACCTTTTCTACTTCTCACACTGCACCACCAGCAAGTAAGCTGGGGGTGTGGGCAAGAAGTTAGGAGGGGACACAGCTGAGACAGCTGACCCCAGCTGACCAAAGGGATATTCCATACCATGTGGGATTACAGGAGTTGGACGGATCCCGAATGAAGGGGTTAACAGTGCAAGCAGTACTGCCGACCTGCTTACCCTGTTGGGAGGCCGCCCATGGGAAAGATGAACAGGAGAACAAAGAACATAGCTGATAAGGAAGGGAAAGGAAAAAACCAAGGACAAGGCAGGAGGAACTGTGTTTTGAGAACAGAAGCAACTGTCTGACTGATCATGTGCTGGGACTTTGCATTGATAAAGCTTATATTAATATAAACAAGTAGAATATAAAAATGTATGCTTTCCCTGAATAAAAGATCTCTGCCTGCTGACACAACTCGGAGTCCATGCCGTTCATTGCTGCAAATGGTGCCCCGTGTGATGAGTGACTACCACGATTACTAGCCGGCGGCAACGCCCTGCAGAACTGAAACAGGTGCTGAAAGGAAGCATAAGCAGGCTACAATCGTCTCCTAAGAGAGGTGAGCTGCGGGGAACATGGGTAATCATATTATTGCTGAGGAAAAATCGGTTTTGAAACTACAGAGAAACGTTTGCAAGAGCATGGGGTCAATATCCCACCTGCTGAGCTTCAAAAGCTGCTTAGATGGATGAAAACTCATTGGGTTGACGCCGTCAATATCTTTATGGTGGACTTTTGGGATGAAATGGTGGCGAAGCTCTGGGATTGAGCCACCCTCGGGGACCCGGTAGCAGCTGAGCTCCTAAAGCCTTGATGCCAGATGCTGCAGGTTATGAAGACACTTGAGGAACAGTGACAAATGGCAGTGTTTGAGTCGGGCAAGCAGGCGACACCCTCCGCCCCCCCTTGTCCTGCCA
>NW_009601008.1:4881-23896 GCF_000690535.1 Cariama cristata
CCCGCCCCCCGTGAGAGGGAAGGGGTCCGGAGCCCTCGGCAAATGACGGTAGTGGGGGAGGAAAAGGGAAATGAAGACAGCAATGATGATCCCTGAGAGCCCGGGCTGGTGGAACCTGATTTGTTCCTTCCAGACCTGCTCGATCGGTAGAGCCGTGTCCAGCAGGAAGCATTGAAACATGGGGACTATGGCATTGCGGGGGCAACAATGGTGCCTGTTTTGTACCAAGCTAATAGGGAGCTGCAGTGGGAAGGTCTATCATTCCAGATAATTAAGGAATTGTGGAGGGGGGTGTTTGAATTCGGTATTGAATCACCATATGTTCGTAACATGCTGGGATCTGTCATGAATTCATTTACCTCGGTACCGCATGATTGTAAAATGCTTACTCAATTACTGCTGACTGCTACTCAATATGCTCTTTGGGAGTCGGACTGGGTCAGAATCTTAGAACACAAACAGCTTGAATATTTGAACCGATGAGTTGGGGACCCACTGCAGTTCGTAACCTTAGATGACATAAGCGGACGCGGACGATCAGCCCGTCCTGCAGCTCAGGCAGTGAATATCCTCGAGAAGTGTTAGAGGATCTGAAGGACTGTGCTTATAACACAGGCAGGCACTACGCTTATCAGTGCCACTCGAAATTTGATAAAACTGTCAACGCCTTCAGGGAAACTCCCGCTAGAGCGTGCACTAGGATCGCGCTGTGACACAAGTAGTCCCTCCCCCTCCCCTCTGAGTGGTAAGTGGTGGTTGTTGCATGATTTGAGAAAGATCAATGATGCTATGGAAGACATGAGAGCCCTATCCTGATTGCGGCTCCCTCTGCCGAAATGATGCAACAAGCTGTAGCCCTTACTACACAGTCTGTTAAAGTCACGGGATTGCAAATAGCTCTTGAAAAGATCCAAACGACTATCCCCGGCAACATCTAGGGTAGCGCATTACTGAACAAACTGTTACACCGCAGAAGGTCTTGATAATGAATCCAGTGAACACCCTTAATGATCTCCAGAAATTACTGGGCACAATCAACTGGGTTCGACTGATTCTCGGTATAACTAATCAAGACCTACATCCCTTGTTCCAATTACTTAAGGGGGATTCAGCTTTATCCTAGCCACAATCATTAACCATGGAAGCTCAAAAAGCTTTACATACGGTTTCAAGAGCTATTTCTGCCCTGCAGGCAAATAGATGTTCCTTTGATTTACCTTTCTCTCTTATTGTACTAAATGGGCAAAAGCACCCCTATGCATTATGCTTCCAATGGGACGATAAGCTCAACAATCCACTGTTAATCATAGAGTGGATTTTCTTACCCCATCAGTTGTCAAAAACAATTACCACCTTTTATGAAACCTTTGCTTAGCTCATTGTAAAAGCAAGGCAACGACTAATTGCCTTAGCTGGACGAGAACCCTCCTCTATTATCTTACCATTAACTGTAGCCTTACTGCAATCGCTATTACAAACTTCCCTCTCTATGCAAGTGGCACTTGCAGATTTTCTGGGGAAGACTGAAGTACATCCCCCCAAGCATAAATTAATTACTGCTCAGTTTGCTTTACAGCCTATTCTCATACGAAGTCCAACACCTTTGAATGCTCTGACTGTTCACGGATGGATCTGGAAAAATCCATAAATCGGTCATTGTCTGGCAAGATCTCGATACAAAGCAATGGCTTTCTGACATCCGACTGGTGTTGAGGTCCCCACAAGTCATTGAATTAAGTGCTGTGGTCCGTGCGTTTGAGAAATGGCCCCAATCCATTAGTAAGATCACTGATTCTGCTTACATTCCAGGCCTAGTGGAGCGAGTTGAGGGAACCTTCCTCCGGGACATTGAGAATGCCGCACTGTTTCGACTTCTAAAAGCTTTAGTTTTCTTATTAACTCATAGGACCAATCCATATTTTGTCTTACATATTACAGTGCATACCACCTTACCAGGACCACTTACTGGGACTTTGCATTGCTAAGGCTTATCTTAATATAAACAAGTAGAATATAAAAATGTATGCTTTCCCTGAATAAAGGGTCTCCACTTGCTGACACAACTCGGAGTCTGTGCCGTTAATTGCCACAATACCATATGATGTCATACTCAGCAATAAAAGCTGGGGGAAAGAAGGAAGAAGCGGGCACAAGCAGAGTTATGGCATTTGTCTTCCCAAGTAAGCGTTACATGTAATAGAACCCTGTTTTCCGGGAAATGGCTGAACAACTGCCTGCCGATGAGAAATAGTGAATGGATTCCTTATTTTGCCTTGCTTGTGCATGCAGCATTTGCTTTACCTATTAAACTCGTTATCCCAACCCGTGAGTTTTATCATTTTTACCTTTCTGATTCTCTCCCCTATCCTACTGAGGAGTGAGTGAGTAAGCAGGTGCTTGGGACTTAGCTGCCTGCTGGGGTTAAACCACAACTAGCACAAGTCTGATCTAGGCATTACAGGCTATCTTTAAAATCTCTGAGAGAAATAGGCACCTTTGAAGAATGATTCATAACATCTATATGTTAAAGGTATATGTCAAATAGAATAAATATCCTCTGGGGTTGATAATCCATGTCCATGAATAATAAAGGAGCCTAGGGTAGTTTGCTTAGATACCTAATTAGACATTAGACTTAGTTGTTTAATTTTTAGGTTTTGTTTTTAAGGAATCCATGTTTATATATCCCACTACCTCTGTGTCCCTTGATCTCAAATGCAAAACTAAAGAACTACTGGATTTTTTTTTTTGACTCTTTTCCCATGCCATGGTTCATATTGTATTTTATATTCATATTGTGTTAATTATCTATTTTCTCATAGCAGATTTTCTGCTAATACCTGGAATACAGCCAGCACCTTACATTTCTGGAGATAGCTTCCCAGTATGGTTAACTTCAACCTGTTCTTGATACCTCTACTTAAAATTGTGCCTAAGTGCCTAGAAAGTCTTGTTTGGATCAGTTGTACCCATGGCAATGGTATGCACAGAACAAATTCTTCCAGCAAGTGTCTTAATGTTTCCTCCCTGGAAGGCTAGATGTTTCATTAACTGCAAAATCTGAAAAGGAAGTCTGCTAGTACAGAGCATAGAATATCAGAAACTATGGTCTCAACTACAAACTCAAATCCACATTTAACATGGTCATATGGATATGGACTCAACTGGCCAATTTTTATCTTTTTTTAATTTGTTTGTTACAGAGTATTAAACATTTTGAATCACTGTGATATTCTGAGTGCGGAGTAGATTTCTTAGGGGCACCTTTTTACCTAGAGAGACTTCTAAGTGACAATCAGATTTTCTTACAGATAATCAGTATTTAATTCAGATGCATCAGCTGTGTCTCTAGACTCCTTCGTATTCAATGGGAAGACTTGGACTAGAGTTTGTGAGTCAGAGTTTAAGGTCATGAATCCTGCTGGAATACTACTGGATCCAAGGCTCATATAGCCTGAAGGAAACATTGAAGTGATCTATCCTGTCAGTTGCATCTGAATTTCTTCTTGGAGTAATTTATTTGGTGTGCCCTGGGTACAATAAAGTTATTCAGGGTACCAGGACCCTACTGTGAACCAGAGACTGAGTCCAAGTGACACCATAGCTATACCACACCATGAGCGACGCACATTATACTCCCTCTATTGCTATATCAGAAAAGTTCTCTGCTTCAGGGACAATAACAGAATCTCAGAATAAATAAATCAGATGTAGATATCTGCATTTTACATGCCTTTTATAATCCCGTCCAATGTTTCCTGGATTTAGTAATCTATCTAGGGCAAAAAGAATCTAGGGTTCAGTTTCTAGGATTGCCAACTTTCTCTTTAAAACTGGAGTAGTCATTCAGCTGAAGACTTTTAAGAAAGGTAGAGCGCATAAAATCATAGGGGTAAAACAAACAAGAAAAAAACCCTCCCAATCCAAAACCGTAGTATATACATAGATCAAACTTAGATTTATCAAGGTCTAGTTCAATAAATATGGTTACTGGGTGCATGAATAGGAGAGTTCCACTTCGGTGTGGATTAAGGTCTGGACCTCCTGACTTTAGTTCATCAGCACTGCCAGCTGATCTTCATGAGCAAAGCCAGAAGTATTTAGTTGATTTCTTAGATGTGTCTTGTGTAAGTGAAGGTCTTCCTCAGGGCAAACCTGACTTCTTTGTTTCTAAGACAATATATGAGAGGATTCAGAAGTGGCACAACTACTGTGTACAAGACTGATATCAACTTGTTAGCACTGTACATGTACATGACCTTAGGGCGGACGTAAGTGAAAAGAGTGGTGGAATAGAACAATACCACTACAGTCAAGTGGGAGCTGCAGGTGGAAAAGGCCTTTTGCCTCCCCTGGGAAGAAGGGATCTTCAACACGGTGAACATGATGCAAATGTAGGAGGTGACCACAGCACACAGAGGCACCATGATGACCATCAGAGCCAAGATGAAGTCCACTAGTTCAACCAGAGAGGAATCACTGCAGGAGATGTTCAGTAGGGATGAAATATCACAGAAATAGTGATTGATTTTGTCTGCCTCACAGAATGAGAGCTGGGCTATAAAGCTTAGCTTGATGGAAGAAGTGGTCAAACCACACACCCAACAGCCAGCTGTCAACCAAGCACAGAACTGATGATTCATGATGAGTGAATATCGGAGAGGTTTGCATATGGCCAAGAAGCGGTCATAGGCCATGACAGCTAACAGAATATACTCGGTACAAACAAAAGTCGCAAAGAAATACAACTGTGTCATGCATCCCTGGAATGAGATATGTTTGTCTTGAGAAAGACAATCAATGAGCATCTTAGGCTCAATGACAGAAACATACCAGATCTCTAAGACAGAGAGATTTCCTAGGAAGAAATACATTGGTTTTTGCATACTGTGGTTAGTTCGGATGATGAGAATGATAAGGAAGTTTTCCAAAACTGTTAATAAATAAGCCAGAAGTAAAGCAGAGAAGAGGAGCAGCTGCAGTTCAGCACTGGTGGGAAAACCCAGGAGAATGAAATACATGACACTGGTTTCATTCCTCCCACCCATTCTGTAGGCGAAAGATGAGCCTTATCCACCTGCAATAAATTAATACATTGAAACCTAACCAGACAGGCTTAAATTCATAGCAACATGTTACACCATCACTTAAGACACTGTAAAAGTTCAGATGCTTTGTTGCTGGCTTTCTAGAAATTAACTGTGTGAAGTTAGTCTACTCAAATCAGAATTTTTCAGTGCAAAAATGTAAGCATACTTTTTATTTCAGACTTCATGGAGATAAATAGGCACTACCAGTCTTATCTCATCTGAGACACAGGTCTAAAATAAGCCAGATGAATCATGCTGTCATATTGTCCATCCAATATAAAGAGATTTTAGGCTATGAGCTTATAGATAGACATTTAGATTGCCAATGTTTTAGTTTCTACATCTGCAGATGTAGAAACCATGAATCACCAGGGAAACCATGAATCACCATGAAACCAGATGTATACACATGAATCACGAGGGAAATGTAAAATACCACAAGGATATACACAATTTTATATAAAAACCCTCCAAACATATCTGAAGGACCCCATTAGAGGTTTCTATGGCTAGCTCTGAAGAGACTTATATCTACATAAAGCTCATTGAGATACAAAAGTACGCATAGTATCCCAGATACAGCATAAGTGCAAGCTCATTATAGTTCTGGGTCTGGTTGGTTTGACACTAACTCAGATTGTTCCTTCAAAAATAAGAATGTATCATCCTGTGCTATTAAAAACAAAACTGTTCTCAACCTTCTGTAGTGGGAATTCAGTGTGGAATCCACCGCCTCAGTTGATCCTGGAGAATATGATCAATATAGAATAGATGAAGTGTAGACTACTGTGTCAGTTGCATGATTTATACCAACATGTATAAATTGACCACTTTATTTACTTTCAACATCTCATGAGATTTGACCTAGAAATTATAGATAGCCTCCCAGTGGGAACAATTACAGAAAGAGGAGGGATGCTATTTCTTCTGTGATTCCACACAGAGTAGAAGTAAGAAACTCTGAAAATGTCCAAAATTTTATCTGAGACACTGAACAATGACATAACACCAGCTAATGTCTACTGATTTTTTTAGGGCAGAGTTAAAAAAAAAAAAAAACACACTAAAAAAAAAAACAAACCAAAAAAACCCTGAAGCAGAGGATATGGCTGTCATTTACCAAAGGCTAAACTAGAAAAAGGTTTTAGTGCCCTAATCTAAATCCAGAGCCTTAACTGGTAATCAGTTTCAGAGTAAGCAGTTTCTCCTACACTGGAGTTACTTGTACAACCTTCAGGTCTATCAATAGGCATGCTATGTATTTTCTGAATAGTACAGTACAGTATAAATATTATGTTGAAATGATTCCTCCAATAGTGTGAAATACCTCTATTAGATAGACTGAATCAGTTTCTTGAGTTGCCTAGTCTATCTCCATTGATAACATTTACATATGAAAACTCTGTTTAGTACCTGTGTGCCTGATTTACAGTCTCATGACTCACAGTCTTGTACAATAATTATCAACTAATACCTCAGCTTCAAGATGTAGTTTTATACATATATTTACATTTAGGTTTATGTTAGATATAGGATATATTTTTCCCAATGTAAACATCTAATATGTAAGTATTTAAGACTGATTTCAGCTGCCTGAACACAGCAGACTAGTGTCATTTGGAATGTTCTCAATTCTTACTGGTTTCCACTTAAAAGAGTCCCAAACAGTAGAGAGAAAGGAGTCCAGAAAGCAGTTTTGGTAGGTAGTTCATTTTTTTGCTCAGTAGGAGAACTATTTGGACTCTCAGTTGGATTGTGCTTGTACAACTGCAACCAAAACCCTCAGCACATGTGTAAACATGCACGTTACAGGTATATGCATCTACACTGTAGACCCCTCAAATTAAGTTAGACTAATCCTGCTCCTATCATCTAAGGTACAGTGAAAATCCTGGATCAGGTAAGTATATGTTGCTGTCTATTGGCATTCTGGATGTCCTAATGTATCCAAATCATCTCTAATGGGCTGGAAAATACTCTGCAAGACCTACAGAAGACTGTTGTCTTTTTGGAGCAGCAGTTGGAAAACAAAAAGATACTATAAAGCATGTAGCATATATGCATTATATGGTGTCAGCAAAGTGAAAAGTTTATTAAAAGGATCTGTTCCCTACTTGAGTGGCTGCTGGTAGCCAGGTGAGATATTACAAGAATTTAAAACAGCAATAGCTATCTATGTTGAGATAAACTCATCTGCTCCCTTTATGTCAGAAGTACTTCTCCTCTGTGGTTGAGCTAGCTAACTCATTTCTTGTAATACACTAAAGGCGTGTATATGGTAGATGTAGACAGTAAGTCAGCTTCTGAGTACAGTTTGCCTAATCTGTTTTATATGTCTGATTAAGGCATTAGCATGGCGTAATGGTGTGGCAGATCAAAGATCTGCTGGGATAGTGATGAAAGATAAGTGCCTGAGAATTAATGCTGTTTCCTGTATCATCATAACCTGAACATCTTTTAAATGAGAATAGTCAGTCAGTCCTGGAATAAAGATCATTACTCGAACCATGTAAATAATTCCTACTTTTTCTTTAAATTTTCATCTAACATGAAATAAATAATTAACTAAATAAATAATCCCTACCCTGATACTATGTCTGTCAATCAATTTCACTCAGAACTTGTACATAAGAGAATACACCATGTAACTATAAGTATCCATGGCAAAATCAATAAAGACTGAGGAACACTTCAAATGAGATTTTGTTACTCCCATGTTGTTTTAGGTGCCTGCACTCATAATACCAACGTATAGAGGACCTTCTCGGGAACTGCACCTACCCAGTCAAGGAGATGAGGTTAGGCATCTCAGCTAAATGCCTCTATTGATGTGCTTGTACCACACTGTTAAAGTGTGAATTTTGTCCGTTTCAGAGGTCTACCATAAGGACAGGATTAAGTGCACCAGAGAAATTCCCCTCAATTCTCTCCATTAACCAAAAAACCCCCAAAACAGACAAAAATCAACCAAAACCCAGTTAGCTTATGTGTAGACTTCTATATATGAGAACTGTGATTTAGCCTGGTAAATATAAAGCACTAAAAGGAAGATGTTTATCTCTCAATTAATCATTCTAGAGTCCTTTTCTGTCTTTGGAGGAAAAAAAGGAAGATAAAAAAGAAAAAAGTAGTCTTATGATCTCATTTGTCTTATCTTTATTCCATGTCTACCATATGATGAGAAAAATTACATCGTAGTTCTCAGCTGACCATATACCATAGGTCTCTGCTGTAGTGGAGGAAATGGACAGCTGAGCAGCTAAGGACAACATTTTGTTCCACCTCTCAAACGAGGTTTCTTGGCTGAGTTGCCTTAGTGACTGTAAAGGAAATGTGGGTATTCAGACCAAATATCAAAAGTTGAGGAGGAAGATGAAATAACTTCATCTTTGCACTATCACTCATCTGGTGACTTTGGTATTCTGAGGTAATAAAAGACATTTATTTTCTTTGCTTACTTTTTGTTAATTATGTTGTGTTTGTTTAAGAGCTGTTTTGTTTAGGAAAAGCTCTCTGACAGCTGGTATGTTGGGGATGATTCCTCTTGACATGGAACTCAGGTGAGGGTATCAAAGAGAGAGAAGTTTCCATGCAGCTAAATGACCTATAGAGAAGAAAGGAAAAGAAGGGGACATGAAACAAAAACCAAAGGGAAACCGTGCAGCATAATAAAGGTTGTGAAAATGCAAAGAGCAGGGAGTAAACACACAGTCTAGCCTCTGATGCCAGGGACAGAAGGACTTCCTAAGAAGAAAGACAGGACAGTGGCCTGAAACCAACACCAGAAAAGAAATCCTCTGGCAAAGATACCGTCTCCTACAGTGAAAGGACCTGTTTATAAGCACATTGCACTTTTATTTAATGCAGATTATTTTGAGACTTTTTCTATTACGAAAAGCTCATAGATGTTATATATTTTGCAATAAGGTCTGTCATTGAAATTTCAAAAGTTCTTTTGGAGTAAGTAAGCTTAGTAAGTCCAGACAACAAAACAATGATGGGGGAAGATACCTCATTCTAAGGCAGTGAAAGGGGAGCACTGGGAACTTCCTTAGGGTGAAAGGTATTAAAAAATACTGAGAGAGGGCTGCTGGCTCACAAGGTGTCATGTACTAAGGATGTAGTTATCATATAAGGTTGCAAAATCAGCAACACCAAAGCAAATGTGAAAAAAAATGAAACAAGAATGACTTGTTTATTTGGAGGAACAAAAGGGATAAAAAGGGATTATGTAGGGTAGCAAACAATACCATTAGGGCTGTTCTGGGATCTATGCTGAGCAGCCCTGTACTTAGTCAATATAGGTTGGTGCAGAACAATAAACCTGTTATTCTGATCATATCATGCGTTTCACTTGCGTTCACTGTTAGAGATTTGGGGTGATTTCTCTAGAGCTGGGGAAGGAACTCCCAAAAGGAACAGAGGACAAACTGAGCTTCCTAACAGGCTACCTCTAATTCAGATGGGCCATATGAAGTTAGAATTACATCCACAAGCCTTTGTACATGTTGTGTTCTATGACCTTCCTTAGTCCCAGGATAGGGAGAAGATGAGGATTTTAAGTGCAGGAACCTCTGTGACTACCTGTGTAGATAAAGCAGAGCAGTTTCATCCTCTGTGGCTGAAGTACACCTTGAAGGTATCACTTGGCATTAAAAAGCAGAATTGAAAGTCAACACTATTATGTTCACAGTGAACATTAATGTCGTCAAAGTACAAGTGTGGAGCAGAGAAGTAATGTGTGTGGCATACAGCTGTCTTCTTGCGAGATACATTGTTGAGTAGTTAAAAGCTTACAGAATTTATTTGTCCTGAGTCTGTAACTTCTGTAATGCAATGCAGGCAGGGTCTGATGATTCTAAAAACGATGACTGATGAACATAAAGAAATCTAGGCATTCTGGACAGAACAGAGTTATCATCTACAATATTTAAGAGTCAAATGTTGTCAAATAGTCAAAATAAAGATGAACTTTTTATTAAAATAATTTTAAAGTAAATTTTTACTTCACTTAAAAAGAGGAGCACATGAGGATGCAGAATCATAACATCATAGAATTCTTGAGGTCGGAAGGGCTGGGCAAGCTTAGCAGTTGTATTGGGGTGACATGACAAGGTTTTGGTAGTGACAGGGTGTGGAGGGTGGCCTCTGTGAGAGGAAACCAGGAGCCGCCTTCATGTCAAACAGAGTCAGTTTCAGCCAGCTCCAAAACAGACCCACTACTGCCCAAAACTGAGCCCATCAGTGAAGCTGGTGGCATGTCTGTGATAGCACATTTAAGAAAGGGTAAAAACAGTGTGTTGCAGTTTTGAGAGAAAGGAGTGGAAAAAATGTGAGAGAAACAGCCCTGCAGACACCAAGGTCAATGAAGAAAGAGAGGGAGGAGGTGTTGCATGCACTGGAGCAGAGATTCCCCTGCAATCCGTGGAGAAGACCATGGTGAAGCATGTTGTCTCCCCGCAGACCATGGAGGACCATGTTGGGGCAGATAATTACACTGCAGCCCATGGAGGACCCCAGGCTGCAGCAGGTGGAGGTGGTCTGAAGGAAACTGCAGCCCATGGAGAGCCTGTGCTGAAGCCAGCTACTGGTAGGAACTGCAGCCAGTAGAGGACCCATATTGGAGCAACCTATTCCTGGTGGACTGTGCAGGAGACCCATGCTGGAGCAGTTTGTGAAGAAGTGTATCCAGTGGGAGGGACCCCATACTAGAGCAGGGGAAAAGTACGAGGAAGGAACAGCAGAGTCAGTATTATGCACTGATTGCAACCCCATTCTCCATTCCACTGCACCACTGGGAAGCCAGGAGTTAGAAGTGCCAGATATTAAGAAGTTAAGTTGACCTTGGGAAGAAGAGGGGTAGAGGAAAGGTGTTTTTAGTTTTATCTTTGTTTCTCATCACCTGGTCTATTTTTAATAGGTAATAAATTAAATTAATTTTCCCTAAGTCGAGTCTGATGTGCCCATGATTGTAACTGTTAAATGATCTCATTTGTCCTTTATCTCAACCCATGAGCCTTTTCACCTAATTTTCTCCCCCTGTCTTGCTGAGGAGGAGGAGTGAAAAAGTGGTTTGGTGGGTGCCTGGCAGCCAGCCAAGGTTAAGCCACCACAGCAGTCTTTCCAACTCATCCTCTGAACTGAGCCACTGACAAGCAGCAAGTCTTTCTAGGTAACCCCTCAGGTTGACACGTCATGCCTGTATGCCTCACAGAGGAGACTCCCCATATTTGTGTGTCTCGCCACATCCTTCTGGTACTGCTGTGTGGTTCAGGCTCAGATGGCATTGATTCTTCTTTGGATAGAGCATTCAGCCACCTATCTATTTTGAGGGCATTGAAACCGTTCTGTAGCTGTAGATCTGCAGGGGGGGAAGGAGAGTCTTCCTCCTCTTGCCAGAAGTCACAAACTTCCAGCCTTTACTGTCATGGTGATTCCATTACCCAACGTGATATGGACTGACTACGACTATCCCTCCTTCTGTACAGTTGGGGGTTCATGCTCTTGTATCTGCAGGTTCTCAGAAGATCCTGTCAATTGATTTATCATAATCTTTGATATCATACAGTCTGCTGACCTTCTCTTGTAGCTCATTCATTTGTTGACAAATATGCTTAACCAGCATACAGCTCTGGCAGGCACAAACATCATATTCCTGCTTCAGCAAAATACAATAGGAGTTCCCTGAAACCTGAAGTGCTGTATCCTCCCTATGAACCTCAAATCTGAGCTGAGACCTCTTTTCCCAGAGCTAATTGCTTCAGATTGGGCTAGGGAGCTATCATTTTGACAACATATTAACATAATTTATAGCTATCTGGCCTTGCTCCATCTTCATGTAGATAACTCTATTCCTAAAGTTAGGACAGTTCTCATCCTAGGCTAGACAAAACAGGAATAGTTTCATTCAATGAAGAAACGCAACGTCCTGCAGAGAAAAATTCAACTAATCTTACCTAACTTTGTCTTTCTGTATAAACTTTCATCTATTGAATGTATAGGAAATCTTACTGCTAAAGCAAAGCTAAGGGCATCTCCCTTGCCCTTAAAACAACATTTAACTTTGTCTTTCCATAAAACAAGTCATTAGTGGGGCTCAAAATGACGGAAGATCATTCATAAGACTGTTTCACTCATATCAATCAGTTCCCTGTAATTCCCAAATTTCAAGGAAAAAATATTTGGACTATCTTGCTTCAACTTCTGAAGCACAAACCAGAGCTTTTCATGAAGTGATTTAATCACAAAACAATTACTTTTATAGGGTTTTCTTAACTATGCAATCTCTTCTGTCATTAAACCTGCTAATGTTTCTGCAAGGAAATTCTTTTTCTGAATAAGATCTTTTGGAGATCTTCCTTGATTTCCTGGTTCCTCAGGCAGTAAATGATGGGATTGAAGAGAGGAACAACAATAGCATAGAAAGCAGACACGATTTTGTTTGTGTCATGAACTGGAAGTGTTTTGGGCCTCACATAGATGAAAATGCTTGTCACGTAGAAGACAATGACCACTATAAGGTGGAAGGCACAAGTGAAGAAGGTTTTTTCGCAACCTTGTACAGATGAAATGTAAAGGACAGTGAAGATATTACAGGTGTAGGCTAGGATTACTATGGAGAGAGACGTCAGGAGAATAAATAAGGCAGCCACAAAATCCATAAGAGCAGCTCTTTCCAGATCTGTGCAGGCTAAGTTCAAGAGAGGAGAAACATCACAGAAGAAATGATTGATTATATTGATTCCACGGTATGTTATCTGAGAGATAAAAATTACTTTGCATCCAGAAACTAAGAAATCAGTCAATCAAAAAGTCAACCCATAGCAAGGTAGATATAGACAATGTATCTCATGATAGTAGGGTAATGGAAAGGTTTGCAAATGGTGATCTAGCGATCATAGTGATCATTTCAGGCTGGACATTAGAAAGAACTTCTTCGCTGTAAGAGCCATTAAGCATTGGAATGGGCTCCCCAGGGAGGCAGTGGCGTCACCAACCCTGGAGGTGTTCAAAAAACGTTTAGATGTGGTGCTTCAAGACATGGTTTAGTGGGTTTAGCAGGCATGGTGGCATCAGGTATATGGTTGGACTTTGAGGTCTCTTCCAACCATAATGATTCTACGATTATATGACATGCCATGACAGCCAGGAGGAGGGACTCAGTGTTGCCCAGGCTGAGGAAGAAGTACAGCTGTGTCATGCATTCCATGAAGGAGATTCACTTTGTCACTGACACAAAGATCAGCATTGTCTCGGGGAATGTGACTGTCACATACCAGATCTCCAGGAAGGAGAAATTACTCAGAAAGAAATACATGGGGGAGTGGAGGTTATAGTCTCTCCAGACAGTTAGGATGATGGTAATATTTTCTGTAAAAATTAAGAGATAAGCAATGAGAAATATGCAAAGAAAAGAATGTACAAGCGAGGAGCAATGGGAAATCCAAGGAAAATGAATTCTTTGACCATGCTGAGACTGCTCACCTCCATGAGGAGGAAAGATGAGTCTTGGAGATGTGAATTATAAATTGGCTGAAAAACTGACCAGACTGCAGAATTTGACAGGTGATGATAAACAGTACAAAGTTCAACTGGGAATCAGTATCTTTACTCATGAACTGTTCTTGTGGCTGAAATTTTAGTGTTTTCAATGAAAACCTGGACAATTGCACTAGGGAGAGTTTTGGAAGTGTTGCATAACACAGCTGCTATTCAGAGTGACTTCAACAGGTTGGGGAAATGGGCTAACAGGAACCTCATGAAGTTCAGCAAAGAAAAATACAAAGTCCTGCATCTGGAGAAAAAAAACCCTCATGCAACAAGACAGGCTGGTGCCTGACTGACTGTGAAACAACCTTGCAGGAAAGCATCTGGGGAATCTGGTGACAATGAACTGAACAGGAGTCAATAGCATGCCCTTACAGCAAGGGCAACGAACCACATTATGAGCTGTGTTTCTAAGACCAGTGAGATGGTGGAAGAGATTCTTCGCCTCTATTAAACACTTGCTAGACCTCAATCTGCAATATTGTGTCCAGTTTAAAGTTCCCCAGGATAAAAAAGACAGTGATGTATGGAGTGGAGCATGTCTAGTGAAGGACCATCAAGCTGGTTAAGAGTCTGGAGAACAAGACATACAGGGAGAGACTGAGAGAGCAGGGTTTGTTTATCCTTAAGAAGTCAAGGCCCAGGGGAGTTCTCATTGTCTACAGTTCTTTAGTTGGAGTGAGGGGGAGCGGGTAGAGAAGTTGGAGGCAGTCTCTTCTTGGAGGTATTCAGTGGCAAGACTAGAGGCAACAGAGAACAAGTTGGATCACAGGAAAGTGGTATCTTATTCCTATTAGATATAAGGAAATTCCGTTTTCATGATAAGGATGAAACTTGGGTCCAGACTGGTGGTGGAATCCCCAACGAGATAATTCGTCTGCTTAGAGATAATAAAAATTCAACCTCATGTGACACTGAGCAAGTTGAATTATCTTCAAATTTGACCCTCCTCTGAGAATTATGTTGAATTCCAGAGGTCCTTTTGAATGTAAATTGTTTCACGATTCCATGATTCTGAAGTTACCAAACATTCACACACATGTGCAGACATGCTTGACTCTTATCTGTGAAATGGGACAGTAAGAATGAGGAAACCTGGAATGACAAATGCATACTGGGAAATTTTGAGAACAAATTAGTAGAGCCAATGCAAATTAACACAATTAAGCAATAGCACAGGGAATCGGGAAGTTTCAGTAAAGGAACAAGTACAGTTTGGGTAGTTAGATGCAGATCTAAATTTGTCTGAGAATAAGCCCCAGTTCTCCTCTGAACTCTGAAGATAATGATATTTGTACATTTTGCCTGAATGTGCTTAGTTCAAAGTGTCTGAAAAAATGTGAAGGCTTTGCTGCAGCCTTCCAGAATGGTGTTTCACGGTATGAAATTGAGAGCAGATCATACTGAGAAACGCTTGAAAAACTCCACCATTGTTCCACAGAGGAAGGAGCCAAAGTTAAAACAGTTTGATCTGTTCTATGAGGAACAGATCCTAATGAGTTTCGGCTGAGAGAGAATTACTTAGTTTCAAAAGCAAGCCTGCAAATGAATTTACATTAAGGTATGTTTGATACAGGAACAAGTCCAAGTTATTTGACATAACAAGCTTTATAAGCATTACGAATCATTAATACTTAAGCATTGTAATGCTTATAATGCCTCTTAAGCACTTTGTGACCTGTCTTGGTGATTAAACTCTGTTCCCCTGAACAAATGGACTGGAATGGTATATATCCATATAGCTCGTAGTGGAACACTCCTTTAGAGTAAATTCCCATCCTAAGTACCTAAGAGGTGATTATAATCAATGAAGCTCTAGGCAATACAGTCTCTGTAAACTGTGACTAAGGCGAGATACACAAATTCTACTGAAATGGCTCCAGATGGCTATGTTTAGGAAAGTGGATCCTGCCTCTATACTTAATCATCTCAACAAATCTCTAGACACTGTTTTTATTATTGTTTAGAGACCTAATCAGTGTCTAGGATAGATGTCTGTTATTATTTTGAGAACTCCAGAGAATCCATAGCACCTTATAGTACTGGTAGATATGACACAGCTTCTGTGTAAGGCCAGTGTCCTTCTGGAACGGCAACTACAGGACAGCCAGGGTATACAAGGTCATTTCAAGAGAGATTAAGCACCCATGACTGTGCAACTAATTCAACTCCTAGAATTTCCTTGACAATGCTGAAAGCTGAGATATCTTCTGCTCCCACTTATGTGTTTAAAACTGAAGTCAAACCCCATTCATAAAGTTAGATGACATGAATGCTAGCCAGCTGTGCTGAGTGGCAGTCCTATTATTTATCCGCATATTTAAAGGTAAGCACGAAGTTGAACTTGTCCTCCAAGTGGCATTTTCATAGTTATTCAACACAGCTTGTCAATCAGGAATCAGACAATGGTTCTACTGAACTGAGCCCCATACTGGGTTGAGTCTATGTTGTTGTTATGGATCTCTCTGTGCTTCACTATAAAGTGCTAGTCTCTGTATAAAATGTATGTTGACTATTTAGTAGATCTAGGTTAGGATCCTTCTGCAATGGAAAACTGTTTCTTTCCTCAAACTAAACAGCGGTACTGTGGTTCTGATCAGTTTAGAGCCCTTTTGACTTGGATGCAAAGATGAAATATCCCTCTCTTCTTCTTTGGAGTAGGTCACAATCAAGGGATTGCCTGTTGACATGGCCAGCTTGGTCAAAAGAGGCTTAGCCATGAACGTTATCAATGTCTGACACTGTGATATGTTTAGCAAAATGGCCACAGATCACTCCTTAAAGTAAATTAATTTAGTTGTGCAGATATTGACAAAGGTAGCAGAGATGTAGCCACTGACTCCTAAAATACACAAAATTCCCAAACAACTATATGTTCATTCATATTCAAACTAATACACAGTGACTTCAGCAGAATTTAGAAGAACAGAAATTAATGAAAATGTCCTACAAAATTTTTTTAAAAAAAGTTATTTTATTTACAGTGACCAGGATTTAAAGTCTCCAATTTATTTAGAGTATTTATTTCAACCTTCCTTAAGAAGCTGGGCTTCTCCTATTCCACTGTGAACACTTCTGCTGTTACTCTTTTCCAGGAGGATTGATTCAGGCTTGTAAGTACAGGCTTCTTGTAGAATATGAAATACTGTGGAGTACCTGAGACCTCCCCTTTTGGATAGGCAGGTATGTTACAGGAACTACTGAAGAGAACCTTCCTTTTAGCATCTATTTGTAGATCGAGCGGAATATCCAAGGTCTTTAAAACACTAGATATGTGCCTATAGTTAGGCACATGTGTCTCACCTTAGCTGTCAGTTGTTGCCTTGAATTGGATCACATGCTATTAACAGAATGTTTCAACTGTGTTCTCAAAGCCATTGATGTATGATATCCTAGACACATCTTTTTGCTCCCTGAGATGATTATGAGTCAAATCAGTAACTTCATTGTGCATAAACCTTCATCAGAGAAGAAAGATCATTTGAAGGTAATAAGTAGAAAGGTGATTTCTTGCTGAGGATAAGTGGTCATATTTATGCCTCAATGTCTTGAGTTATCAGCATTATAATGACTGCAGTTCTGACTAAGTACAAACTAAATCTTAAAACCTTTCATTCTAACTCTCACACTTACACACTGTCTGTAAGGGACTGTCTTAAAGGTGGACAATAATGGATTGACAGACCTTGAGGGCAGTCTGTCTAACACTGCAGTTTTTTTTCAAAGTCCCTTTAATCTCCTGGCTCCTCAGACAATAAATGAAGGGATTGAGCACGAGAGATACAATAGTGTATGCAATTGACATTAGCTGGTTTAAGTCAAAAGGGTGGATCCTCTTGGGCTGGGCATGCATGAACAGTGTCTGAAAAGGAGATAATGACTACAGTGAGGTGAGAAACATAGGTGGAGAAGGCTTTCTTCCTGCCCTGGGTTTTGGGGATATGCAGGATGGTGCTGATGATGCATATATAGGAGATAATTGTGACAGAGAGGAGAATCAGCAAGATAAGCAAGGCCAGGATGAAATCCACTATTTCAGCCATTGTCTTGTCGGCACATATGTTCATCAAGGGGCTGATGTCACAGAAGAAGCGGTTGATGACATTGGAGCCACAAAAAGACAGATGAGAGATGAAAAATACTTTCAGCATGGAGGTCAATAAGCCAACAAGCCAGAAGCGTGTGGCTAGTTACATGCAGAACCAGTGGTTCATGATAATGGGATAGCTTAGGGGATTGCAGATGGCCACATAATGATCATGACTGCAAGGAGGACACACTCAGTACAAATAAGGGAGTTGAAGAAGTTAAGTTGGGTCATACAGCCTTCAAAAGATATATTCTTGTTTTCAACAAGAAAAATCACTAGCATTTTGGGGACAATGACTGAGATGTACCAAGCCTCCAGGAAGGAGAGGTTTCTGAGAAAAAAATATATGGATTTGTGAAGCTGGTGGTTCATCTTTATCAAGATAATTATATTTTCCAAGATGGTCAGCATGTAGGCCACCAGGAATATCACAGAGTGACATCTGAAGTTCCATGATAGCTGGAAATACCAAGAAGATAAATTCCTGGAATTTTCTGCTGGTTTTCTGCTTCATGGCAGAGGGCATAGCATCCCTGAAGAGGCCAGACTCAGCTCTCCTGAAGTCCAGGGTGGTAATCCTACTTATTGCCCTGCTTCCAGCATACAGGATCCCCAACCAGTCCTCCTTTGTTTGTTTGTTAGTACAAGGTCCAGCAGAAAACCTCTCCTCATTGGCTCCTCCACTACCTGTGTCAAAAAGTTATCATCAATGCTCTGCAAGAACGTCTTGGACCGTGTGTACCTAGCTGTGTTGTCTTTCCAGCAGCTGTCAGGGTGGTTGAAGTCCCCATGACAACCATGGCCTGTGATTGTGAGGTTATTTCAGCTTTCTGTAGAAGGCCTCATTGACTTCCTCATCCTGATCAGGTGGCCTGTAGTAAACACCCACAACAGCATCACCCATATTAGTCTGCCCCTTAATTCTTACCCCTAAACTCTTGACTCATTCTTCATCTGCCCCTAGGCAGAGTTTGATACATTCTAGTTGCTCTCTTACATAGGGAGCAACTCTGCCACCTCACCTTCCTGGCCTGTCCTTCCTAAAAAGTACGTAGTCATCCATGACAGCATTCCAGTCATGTGAGCTATCCCACCATGTATCTATAATTGCAATGAGATCATGGCCCTGCAACTGCACACAGATCTCTGATTCTTCCTGTTTATTCCCCATGCTGCGTGCCCTGGTGTACAGCCATTTCAGAGAGGTAATCGAGCGTGGAGGTTTCATGGAAGAGGATCCACCATAGCCATGGTGTTTAGCCTTCTGGTTCTCATCTTGGGAGGCAGC
>NW_009601009.1:0-484 GCF_000690535.1 Cariama cristata
AAAAATGTTCTCAAATTAGATGAAACACAATGTCATAAAGTAAGATTGCCATTCTCTCATACTATTCCTTATCATAGGTAGTACGGGATGGATTTCAAAGATCTAAGCTTTCGAAGATCTAAGCAATAATCCCATCTCAAAAATGGGAAAACATTTCTTTAACTTGGAAGAATATGTCAATAAGTCCTTATTTACATGAGAATCACTGATGAATTTTCCAATCTCTAGAAAAACAATGGTATCAGAATATTGCCTGCCTGCTAACGTCTTTGCCATGAAGTTAGACAAGTCAGTAATTTAAATGCAGGAGCCTAGCCTGAGGGAAGCAGTGGCAGTAGTAGGAATTGCTTTTCAAAAGTAAAAAAAAAAAAGTACTTAGAGTTAGCACTTGTAAGGTGTCTATGCCTGGAATATTTCACGCAGAATCCAGAAGCCAAAACTGATTAGCATTGTTTGTTCAGTTAACGTAAGTAACAATCTTTTT
>NW_009601010.1:0-361 GCF_000690535.1 Cariama cristata
GAACAAGCCCAGACATGCAGGAATAGTTCAGTTTCAGCCAAACCAGGACACTTGGGAAACAGTCCTGAAGGAGAAACAGGACCAGGAAGGCTGGACATTCTTCAAGGAGGTAATCTTAAAGGCACAGGAGTGCACTGTCCCAATGTGCCACAAGATGAGCCGATGGGGAAGAAGACCAGCCTGGTTGAACAGGGAACTCTGTCTGGAACTCAGGAATAAGAAAAGAGTTTACCAGCTTTGGAAGAAGGGACAGGCAACCCAGGAAGAGTACAAACATGTTTTCAGGGCATGCAGAGAGAAAATTAGAAAGGCAAAAGCCCAGTTAGAAGTCACTCTGGCCACCATCATAACAGATAACAAA
>NW_009601010.1:657-886 GCF_000690535.1 Cariama cristata
GGGGCGGATGTACAAAAAAAAGCCACTCTCCATCATCTACCAGCAGTCCTGGCTAACCAGGGAGGTCCCAGAGGACGGGAGGCTAGCCAATGTGACGCCTATCTACAAGAAGGGCTGGAAGGAGGACCCGGGGAACTACAGGCCTGTCAGCCTGATCTCAGTACCGGGGAAGGTGGTGGGGCGGATCATACTGAATGAGCTCATGAGGCATGTGCAGGACAATCAGGGG
>NW_009601011.1:0-2148 GCF_000690535.1 Cariama cristata
GGCGGCTGCCCGCTGGCACCTGGGGAGGGAGGGAGGGAGGGAGAGGATGATGCTCGAGGTGCCCGTGCCGGATGGGTGCTGCGCTTTGCACCCACTGCACCCCAGAGCCCTACCCTCTGCTTTTGTGGCCCCAGGAGGATGCTCATCCCTTGGCGGACACCTCTGTCCCCATCTTTGTCCCTACCCTTGTCCCTGTCCCCATCTCCGTCCCTGTCTGTAGCCCATCCCAGTCTTTGTCCCCACCCCTGACCCCATCTCCATCCCTGTCCGTATCCCCATTCCCATCCCATCCCCGTACCGTGTCAGAGGCGAAATGCTCGGAGCAGAACACGGATCCCTCGGGATGGCTGTGCCCGTACCAGCCCGGGGACAAGCCCAGCTCCTCGTGGCGCCTCGGGGACAGACAGAGAGCGGCCTCTTGACTGTAGGAGCCCACGGGGGAGTAGTCCTCCTCTGGATAACCCTCCAGCTCATCTGGAGACAGGTCGGGATAGTCTGTTTCTGGAGTGGGCGGCTGGAGAGAAGACCCAGGTCAAGATCTTGTGCCCCACCAAGAGCATCCGCAACCCCAAGCCATGGTCAGCCCAGGTGGGGGCTGCCCCATCTCCATCATCTCCAACCCCATCTTTATCTCCATCTCCCTCTCCATCCCCATCTGCATCCCTGTCTCCACCTCCATCACCATCTCTGCCTCCATCTCCATTCCCATCCCTGTCTCCATCCTCATCCTCAACTCCATCTCCATCTCCATTCCCATCCCTGTCTCCATCCTCATCTCCACCTCCATCTCCATCTCCGTCTCCGTCTCCATCTCCATCCTCGTCACTATCTCTGTCCCCATCTCCATCACTGTCTCCATCTCCATCCCCATCCCCATCCTTGTCTCAATCCTCATCACTATCTCCATCTCCATCTCTACCTCTGTCTCAGTCTCCATCTCCATTCCCATCCCTGCCTCCATCCTCAACACCATCTCCACCTCCATCTCCATCTCCCTCTCCATCCTCATCTGCATCCCCATCTCCACCTCCATCTCCATTTCCATCCCCATCCCTGCCTCCATCCTCATCACTGTCTCCATCTCCATCTCTCTCTCTCTCTCCATCTCTCCCACCCCACGCCTCCATCTCCATTCCCAGCCTTGTCTCCATCCTCATCCCCATCCCTGTCTCCATCCCCATCTCCATCTCCATCCCCATCCTCACCATCCCCGTCCCTCGCTGGGTGCTCACCCTCTGCTCCATGGGACCGTACCGCGTCACCCCAGGGTACATATCCTGGGAGCTGCCTCTGTCTCCCGCCTGGGGGGGGTCCCACGACGTCTCACCTGTTACCGAATTATAGAAAAAAGCCTGTCCGCTGGCTTCGTCCACGTACTCTTCCCACTCGGGAAACTCCGGGCTGTGGGCGAGCGAGGAGGCGGGAGAGGCGACGGGACTCACTCCATCTTCTGCCTGCCCAAAGGGACAATCCCACGTGGTCTCGCCCGTCACCGGGTTATAATAAAACAAATGTCCACTGTCCGTATCCGTGTGGGTTTCCCAGTCCGACACGGAGCTGCCGGGTTCCTCCGGGGCCGAGCCAGCGGCTGCGGCTTCTTCCTGCAGCTCCTGGATGTTGAGGAAGATGGGAGCAGGTGGTTCCTCCGGCTCCTTGCTGGCCTTGGGAGGACACGGATGGGTCACTTGGGTGCTGTGGTTGGTGATGGGTGCGGCGAGCCGTGGGACAGGGACGATGGGGATGGCATTTCTGGGATGTCCCTGCCGTGGTACCCAGGCTGGCGGATGGGTGAGGGCGGACCGAGGAGCTCCTGGATGTTGAGGAAGATGGGAGCAGGTGGTTCCTCCGGCTCCTTGCTGGCCTTGGGAGGACACGGATGGGTCACTTGGGTGCTGTGGTTGGTGATGGGTGCGGCGAGCCGTGGGACAGGGACGATGGGGATGGCATTTCTGGGATGTCCCTGCCGTGGTACCCAGGCTGGCGGATGGGTGAGGGCGGACCGAGGAGCCGGATCCTACGTCCCTCCGGCTCTGAGACACCCTCTGCCATGGGGCAGTAGAGGAGGGCACCCACAGCACCCATGTTGGGGCAGGGAGCACCCAGCTGGCAGTGGGGACAAGAGTCTGGTCTGAGCGTGTGGAGAGAGTT
>NW_009601012.1:0-21906 GCF_000690535.1 Cariama cristata
TAAAGGCTCTATCTTACTAAGAAGTTTAAAACTATGTAGTGTAGAACATGTGGATAATTGAACTTCAGTGGTTGTTGTCATACACTTAAAATTACATGTGTGCTTAGACTATCACTAATGTCTTTTGCTTTGAGGAAATATTTGCTTGTGTGGGATTTCCTTGATGAGAACAGTCTCTTTATGTATTGTCATTTTTATTGGTTGTGTACCAGAGATTTAGCACTTAGGGTAATTTCAACTTTGCTGATATTTTACTCTCAGAAATATGCAGTAACAGCTTACAGAGCCAAGATACTGAAAACATTTTGGTAACTGTTGTTGATTCCCCTTGGAATTGTTATATTCACATAGAAAAAAAATAAATTTGCAATAAAAATTTAGTTTTAAAGTAATATAAACATATTTTAATTTTCCTTATGAATTGACAACTTCTTCATGTTGCTGTTTTCATGTATGCATCAGTTTCATTCATTAAAACAGTTAAAACAGTGTCCAGTCAGCAGGGACATGACACTACCATCTTTTATGTGAAGAACTGTATCATTAAAATTTCTCATAGCACAAAGACAGCTGAAGTGAAGGAGGCCAGGATCCAGCTGCCTGTTTGTACTGAACTGTTCTAATTTCTGAGAGATCACTACATTCAGTAACTAAAACTTTTGCATTTGAATCTTGAAGCATGTAATTTAGCTATTAGCGAAATTAGACATTTGCAATTGGCATTTCCTTGTTTGTGGGGTCAGTTACAGCCCAAGCTTCCAGAACTCTGGTGGATGCCCCAGTCTTCGTAGACAGCCAGCATTTTTTACATCCTTCAATTCTCTTTTCTTTCTGTTTTTAAGAGATTCTCTACCTGTAGAAGAAGAGGGTGGCACCAGGAATTTTCCATTAGAACAGCTGGATGCTCCATACATTATGTTTTTAACTGCTATATCCTATTTCCCCTTGTGTGTTCTTCAGACATTTAATGCTATGTTAGCATTAGAAACAAACCAACAAATGTCATCGCGCAAAGTTCGTTCAGAGACTTTAGACGCATCTCAGAAGTTCTGTAAGCCAGAGTAGAAATTCTCCTGTTGAGGTGGCATTGAAATGTTTTGAAATATGCACCAAGAATGTGAAGAGTCTGCATAGCTAATTCAAAGATAACCAGTCAGTATAGTTACAACAAAATTACTTTCCCTTTTCTGTACCTTGATTATGATAATGGAACAAAGGCTGTAATTTCATAAGTCTGTTTTAGTAGCAGCAGCCTTGCTGTGCTCTAGGTTACCACTTCACAAGTTCCAGCATGCCTTCGTGTGTGTGTGACTAAGCTAGAAAATGAGTCTTTTGAACTGATCCAGGTGAAAAAACCCAAACAATTCTTGGTTAATTTTTCAGTCTAGATCGGTTTTCGGGACTGTTTTCCTGTGCAGCCCCAGAAATAGTGTATTGTGACAACTGAGGGAAGAGTCTGTTTAAGAAATGCTGTGGAATAGTACCTCTAGATTATTTTGCAAATATTACTTGAATGTTGTTCCAAGTAGTTAAAAAACTAGTCAGCCACCTGCAGTTTGACCAAGTAAACATTTTCTTTCTGCTTAGTGTTATGTAAAGGAGTTTGACTTTCAAGTCATGATGTAACATAATGCCTTTTTTTTTTGCCTAATGAAGTGCAGTAAAAGTGAGAGATTGCACAAAAAGTGTCCCAGTTATGCAATTGCTTGTGGGGTTCACATCCCATGTATGCAATAGGACGTGGTTCTTTCTTTTAAAATTCACAAACTAAGTAATGAAACATCGTCATTCTATGTTAGATGTTTGACTAACTTACAAAGAATAGTATAATGCATAAAAAATAAAAAAAATCCAAAGTACCAACAGTAAACACTGATTGATGCAGATTGATATTAATAAATTGTAATTCCTAAAGTGTCTTTACTTAACAGCAGTTAATATGAAAATTAAAGACTGTATATTCACTTAGTAACCAGAAAACCCTTCCACCAGAAAATTACCTATTGATTTATGTAACACAGCTTTGACAGAAACAATAAATTAGCTATCTTTCTCGCTACTTTCTTAGGTAATCTTTAGACAATCGATCAAATTGCTAAGGAAGTACTTAAGAGTTCTAAATTTTACTGGAGTATGTCTTGGATGCAAGACAGCTACATTTAAGGAGAAATACTTAGAGGTCTGTCGGGGAGGGGACATGACTGGTAAATGGACAAACCATAACAGCCTCAGAGAGTCTCATGAAGTGAAAATACTTGGAAGCTGGGAGGTTATTAAAGGAAAGCGTTGTTACATGGTTCCCCTAATCTTACTTTTCCTTGGCATCCACATACGAGCTGCTCTGGAGGCAGAACATAGGGTTAGATGGTTTTAGTCTGGACAGATACAGCCTTCTGTATACTCTTATGCACCAGCTGGACTGCATAATTTTAACTGCTTAACTCTTAGTTACGACAAAGTGTATCTATTTAATTTGCATGGTTCTCACTTGAGGGATAGGAAGAGTACTGTGAACTCTTAGTTTATTTTCTCTTCCATATGATTGTAACGTGATGCATAATCACTTCTTTTGTGAATTTGTAGTGGGGTGTCCTGTAAATTATTACTAGCTGTGGAAAAATTATTATGATGTTATGGGTAATGTTACTGCTTTGGTGGATGACAGAAAAAGTGAGTGATAGAAAAAATTATTTTGCTACAAAAATGATATTTTTTAATAAATGTACTTTTTTGTTCACTCAGATGTTCCGTGAAAACAGAAGGCAAATTGTTCCCCATTTCAAATATTGTTGGCTAACAGATCTGTGCATACTAGACACTGAGATTCTTAAAATTCTGTCATGGTCCTGGAAGTAACGCCTTTTTATTCAGCAGTCATGTTCCCTGCATTATTTTTGTTGTATGTGTTTACATTAGTGAAAAAGAAAGTAAGTATTGTCAATCTTGAAAAATCAGCAGAGACTTTGTGTAAAATGGTGTTTTAGTGATTTATAAGAGCTTAACAGAATTGTTGGCCAAGTTCCTACTGCAAGGACAACCACAATCAGTCTGGTTGTTTACCAGTGATGTGTTCAGTTATGCTGTGCAGTTATGTGACAACACGTTGCTGTGTAATTTTTGTTTGCATAGAGAATGCATGGTCTAGAAGAAATCTAGTTTGATATTCGATCTTAGTCTTTGATTTTCAGACTGGTGTTTTGTTTGTTTGTTTAAGAAGGGAGAAGGAAACAAAAAAAGACACCGTGATCTAACACTTTAGCTGGAAATAGGTCAAACTGTGATGCAATGCTCCCTGTGAGAAGACCTTAGTTACTAAATTCAGAGTAAAAGCAGTGTAGGCAAAATGTTCCTTATGCACTAGGCATTATGTAAAGTCTGTAAGTCTGCCAAGTCTGTAGGTGTGGGCTTGCATACAGTTGAAGCTCATTCCTCATTGTGTTTTCTGAAACTAGTTTATATATCTGACCTGTCCTGTGCTTGTTCTTACTTATGGGGACCAATGAAAATACTAGTGTCTACTCAAAGTTGATGATGTCTCAACTTCCTGTTTCCCTTCTGTTCAGTCATCTTAAAAGAATTAAAAAAAAAGTACTCCAAGATGGTAGTAGTGCTTTGTTGATGGTGTAGGTTACGTTTCTCATGCCAACAATGTTATTGTGGAAGGTATCTTTAGTAATTTATACAGGACTGAATTTACAGAAATTGCATTGTGTGTAGGATCCTTTCTGTAGTTTTTAACCTCTTATATAAATTTAAAGTTGTCATCTAACTCTGTAACTACACAGTGATTCAAAGAAGTTATGAAAAGTAACTATTTTTCAGCTCTTGTAGTCCTCTGCCGAATTGTCTCCCATATTTTATAGAGTTTTTCCGTAGACAGTAGTGGTGCTTTTATATGAAAAGTATTCTTGGAAATACAAGTCTCTTTCCATAAATTAGCAGTACCGTGATCATTAAAATTAATTTCGTCTTCCAAGAAGTTTATGCCATCTTTGTCTTTTGTAGCTTTGCTAGTAAAAAAATGATTAATGAGATCTACCTTTCTTTTTCTAATGAATTTCACTTTAATTTTTTTCACAACATAACTTCTGCAAATACACAGAAGCAAACCCCTTTCTTGCTATATTTATGCTCCTTTCCATTAGACTTGAAGCATTTAAATTTGCTCTAAGTTTTTTTGTTGTTGTTGTTTTTGTTGTTGTTGTTGTTTTTTAACTACTTACCGTACAAAAACATGTTCTTCTGATCAATTCTTTCCATAGAAGCATTCCTTCAATTGATGTTTTCTTGTATGGTCGTGTCTTTACCTTTCTGTTCCTCTTTGATTTTTTAAAAATTTTCTTTTTGAAGGGCAACACATTTGTTTCCTTTTCACTGATGCTCTTTGTTAATGCCAGCTCCTTTCCCCACCTTCTATATGCTGGTGCTTCTCTTGCTCTGGGTGTGCATGCTGTGTCCCATCTTAGTCTCACCAAAGCTGCCGGCATTCACAGAAGTTTCACAGTTGCCATCCGTTAGTGCAGTGACACCCATCCCTACAGTCACACCGCAGTTGTGTACAGCTAGGGTCCTCTCTTCTGGAAATCAGATCCAATTTCCTGCACAGTTTCTTCCTTGTCTTGGTGGCCCTGAAGATTTAGTCCTCCACACATACCATAGTGAAATAGGAATGGATCTGGCTTTACAGGTGGTGCGGTTTCTGTAGTGTTCAGCTCCTGTGGGCAGAATGTGAACTGAGCGTTCTCTTCCATGTGGGTTATCTTTGTAAGTAGGGGCGAAGAGAGAGGGAGGGATCTTCATGCCTCGGAAGAGAGCATTGGGATTTACTTGGTTAGCACAGTGGAACTATTTTTAATGTATCGGTCATCTATCTCTACATTTCTACTTCATATCCCAAGTTCTTGTAATCAAAAATAGCTTATTGAGTAACAGGTATTTTTCTGATAGAAGTTCTTTTCACAAATGTTTTTGTACTGTCGTGACAACTAAATGATTTGATGAAACATAAACAAATCCATCTTACTTCTCCTATTCTATAACTTCTCTCCTTTTAACTTATAGCTTCTGATAAGGAAAAATGATAGTGAAATCCTTCAAAAATGCTGATAAACAAGAAGACTCCCATGTGTTTAAAGATACTTTCAGTCAAATCTGATTATTGCAATGGAAAGTGGAAAATGTATATGAAGGGTTTACAAATTAAAATTTAGAATTTTTTTTCCTTTGTAGAAAGGATGACCTATATTTAGTTCTGCTTAAGCTGATTCATGTGCAACAAATTGCTTGAATAGAAGAAATGTGACAGTGTCTTTTTTTTCCATGACTGTATGTAGCTTGTTGTGCAGTCTTTTTGTTAACTGCCTGTATTTTCAATTGGAGTAGGTTTTCTTAACTCTCTTCCTAAAAAACATTCTCAATAAACAGGTGTGCATTTAGATAAAACAGACTGCAAGGTCTCCATTCACAGTAGGATTTGCAAGAACAATATTTAGTGTGCATGCATACATGTGTTACAGAGAGGGGCAGAGCTGCGTATTTCTGTAGAGAGAAGAGAAGTAAATGATGCCAGCCTGTTCCTTCCTAATACAAAACTTTGCAGAGCTCTAAGTTAAAAGTTAATGAGAATAATCTGTTCCCTAGTTAAGGACCTGATGTAGTTTTTGCTTGCAGGTGAAACTTCAGTTTTCTTAAGATGTCTTCCTTCTAATGTTACTTTTCCCCTATTTTCACTTTCAGAGTCCTTCACTTTCTGTTATGGAGCCTTTTCCAGTGCCCTGCATGCCTTCAGCATGTTTTTCTGACCCCAAGCTGTTTTCTCTTCGCTGAAGAAGGCACTTAGCCCTGTTTTGCGTTTCGAGTACCATGGGAACTGTAGTTTTTGAGGAGTGAATGAGCTGACAAGAACTGTAGGGAGCACAAGTATTAGAATAGAACTATGTCTTCCTTCCTTGACTGCCTGTCCCTGTTTTTGCCTGCAAAAAAGGGGTTATCTCCTGCAATGTAGTCTTTGTTTTTGAAGAGAAACAGTGTTTGAGACATTCCAATAGAGCAGTGACTGAAAGGGCAAAGTTTGGGCTAAAAATAACTCGAGCCAAGCCACAAGCTGTACTTTCATAAGTTGGTGTGTGTTACACTCCTTTGTAATATGAGGCCAGTGCAGTTCGTATGTTTGTATTTGGACAGTTCACCTCCTTGACATTGCCAAACAGTTTGTAAGGAAGAAAAAAAAGCAAAAAGGAAACAGAGAGGACAAGCAGTCTAATGGTGCTCTGTGGTTCCCCAGATGTCTGATTCCAGGGGTAAAGGTTCCCATTGTATTTATTTTGAATGACTGCTGAGAGCAGTTTGTACTCTTTATGTATTTGTTTAGATTTTGAGTTAAAGTCTTTTGGATTTTTATAGCGGATTTATATACTATCTATATAAATACTTGTTTTATTTTCACAGTCTGTTGATGGCTTGCATGAAAAAGGAATGGTTGAAGATGTTCATTGTGGCTCCATGAAGAGTATGCGACCTCCTCACACTGGAATGGGCCCACCTCAGAGTCCAATGGACCAGCATAGCCAAGGTTTATACATACTGTGCATGCTATATGATTTTGGGGCCTCTTTGTTCCACAAACAGTCATTAGTTCCATGTAACAGATTTCCAGTTATTTCCTTTCAGTTTTGTTTGGGAAGGCTTGAACTGATACCACAGGGCAAGGTGAATAACTGAATTCTCTTGCTTTCTAGACTGTCCATCAGTCATGTATTGGAAAAAAGCTAAGGTTCAAGTCTGTGGCCGGGGCGAGTAATTGGACTAAGTCTATTACAGATTTCAGTTCACATCTCTGAAAAAAACCCACCTAGTTCTTTCCTATCTTATGTGGCTATTGTAAATGTAAATGCATTATAATATGATGAATTTTAATCATCAGAATTTTAATCCTGTAGTGAAGGAATGATAAGAAAGAAGAACCCAAGCAAACCTGGAGAAACCCTCTTTAATATCTGTCATGTTTGGTCAAGGGCTGATCAAAGTTCTTTCCAAATTTTTTTTATGCCAGAAAATAGAAATGCTTTTTACCATATTGCTGTGTGCCTTCTTTGTGTCTCTCATTTTGCAACATAAGAGGACATGCATTCTATAAAGAGCTCAGTATGTTGGAGATTTAACTGGTAACACCTGCTGGTGCTAATTAGTTAAGCAGGTACGGCTTTGTATAATGCATAACTTATATTACAGCAACACCTGAAGAATCCCAATTGAAATTAGGATCCTCGTTTGACATACTCTGTATGAATCTATTTAGAGATGGTTTCTGATGTATTTACATGTTTATTACATAGAATAAGAGAAATGCTGGAAGGAAAAGACAGGTACAGATCAACAAAATGACTCAGCTTGAACTGCTTTGTGACTTTTCAGTGGGCTGTGACTGAAACCCTAGTCTGTAATTTGTCAGCTGAATCCCTGTCTGGGACTTTGAACATCAGAAAGTACTGTTTTTCCAGTACATCTTTCAATATCAGTTAAGTAAAACTGACTTTGCGGGGACAAATTCTCTATCAGTTCAAACTTCCACTGATTTCAATGAGACACAAGCATGATCATCTGAGAGCAAAATTTTACGCGACTTTGCATTCAGAGATGCTCTTTTGCTTGTAATGAACTTGTTCCTTAAAATGAACAGAGCGTTTAGTCTGAAGATAGGTCCAATTCAAACATAATGTGCTCAAAATACAAGAGCGTAAGGTGCAAATGCTTCAAATACAAGCAGCTCTGAGTTGTTTTCTTCTTTCCTGTCCTGACTGAGATCAGACTTCCAGGTTGTGCTGCTCTGCAAAAAGATGATTGTATTGATAGCAGCTGTGGCAGGCTAAGGACTACAGATCCCTGCTCTCTTTTTGGTTTATGTCCCCAACTCTTGCAAGGTAAACAGAGAATACTGGAATTCTAGTGTAAGCAGGCTTTTTAAAGAAATGGTTAAACACCACTACCCGCCCCCCGCCCTACCTTGGGTTTAATATTTTAAATAGTTTTCTTGACATTATCGTGGAGTGTTTTAGCTTTCTTTGCCTCAGTTTCTCGTTCTTTTCTTCTTACACAATTACCTTTTCACAAAAGATGGCACTTGAGGCTATTCTGGTATGTGTTGGGGAAAGTCCCATCTGCTAACCTTGTACTTTCTCCCCATTAGTGTACAGATCCAAGGTAGGAAACCAGGTTTCCTAATAGCCTTTCAACCTGTCGGATACTTTCAGTCTGATTTACCATGGGATTAGAGTTCTGTAAGACAGTTGTGCTTCTACAAGTTTTGTGCAAAAAGACAATGTGGTAAAAGAAAGTGAACTTGCCCGTACCCACAGTCATGGGGAGAGGACAGTATGAGTTCTCTGAGGATCTGTGGAAAGATGCATGATAAATCTTCTAAACGTGACAAAATCTTCAGTTGCATTTGGTACATTGTTAGAAACTGAGGCTTACTGTAAGGTTCACTTCCTTATAGATTACAGAATCATCAGGATTGGAATGGATCTCTGGAGATTATGTACTCCAGCCCCCCTGCCAAAGCAGGTTCACCCACAGCAAGTTGCACAGGATCTCGTCCAGGCGAGTTTTGAGTATCTCCGGAGAAGGAGACTCCACAACCTCTTCGGGCAGCCTGTTCCAATGCTCTACCACCCTCAAAGTACAGAAGTTCTTCCTCATATTAAGATGGAACTTCTTGTGTTTCAGTTTGTGCCCATTGCCCCTTGACTTGTCACTGGACACCACTGAAAAGAGTCTGGCCCCATCTCTTGAAACCCACCCTTAAGGTATTTGTAAGTATTGATGAGAGCTCCTCTCAGTCTTCTCTTCCCCATGCTGAACAGACCCAGTTCCCTCAGCCTTTCCTCATAAGGGAGATGCTCCAGTCCCCTCATCGTCTTTGTTGCCGTCCGCTGGACTCTGTCCAGTAGTTCCTTGTCTTTCTTGAACTGGAGAGCCCAGAACTGGACACAGCACTCCAGATGTGCCCTCACCGGGGCAGAGAAGAGGTGAAGGATAACCTCCCTTGACTTGCTGGCCACACTCTTCCTAATGCACCCCAAGATATCATTGGCCTTCTAGGCCATAAGGGCACATTACTGGCTTATGGTTAACTTCTTGTCCACCAGATTCTTGGATGTCTGATAGTTGAGGTTACATTGCAGTTGTGTACAATTTTTAACAACATGCACATCAAATTTTAGTTCTAGGTCTGTTTTTTTCGTGGCTTATTGTTTGTACACCTCAAATTGAAGTAGATAAATATATGTGCTAATTAATGTTACTATCTTCGGACGTTTGGTGGAAAGTAGCTGAAGAAGTCTACAACCGCAGGGAGTGGATGACCCTAAACTTCTGCCATTAGTTTTAAAGCATAATCAGAATGGCCATGGATCAGTTAAATGTCATTTGACCTGGCACTGGTTCTAGGTAAAATCGAGGAATGTTGTCTGTCTTTGAATTCTGTATGACCTTGTCTATAATTCAGGCCATTGAGAATAGTTTTATGGAAGAATCATAGAATCGTAGTATGGTTTGGGTTGGAAGGGACCTTTAAAGCTCATCTAGTCCAACCTCCCTGCGGTGAGCAGGGGCATCTTCAACTAGATCAGGTTGCTCAAAGCCCCATCCAACCTGGCCTTGAACCTTCCAGGGGTGGGGCATCTACCACCTCTCTGGGCAACCTGTTCCAGTGCCTCGCCAACCTCATGGTGAAAAATTTCTTTCTTATGTCTAGTCTAAATCTACCTTCCTTTAGTTTAAAACCATCCCCCCTTGTCCTATCACAGCAGGCCTTGCTAAAAAGTCTGTCACCATCTTTATTATAAGCCCCCTTTAAGTACAGGAATGCTGCTCTAAGGTCTCCCCAGAGCCTTCTCTTCTCCAGGCTGAACAGCCCCAACTCTCTCGTCCTGCCTTCACAGGAGAGGTGCTCCAGCCCTCTGATCATCTTTGTGGCCCTCTTCTGGACTTGCTCCCACAGGTCCATGTCCTTCTTGTGTTGGGGACCCCAGAGCTGAAGGCAGTACTGTGGGGAGGGGGCCTCACGAGAGCAGAGTAGAGGGGAAGAATCCCCTCTCTCGATCTGCTGGTCACGCTGCTTTGGATGCAGCCCATGATGTGGTTGGCTTTCTGGGCTGCAAGCACACATTGCTGGGTCATGTTGAGCTTCTTGCTAACCAACACCCCCATGTCCTTCTCCGTGGTGGTACTCTTGATCACATCATCCCCCAGCCTGTGTTGATACCAGGGGTTGCTGCAACCCAGGTGCAGGATGTTACACTTGGCCTTGTTGGACCTCATGAGCTTCACATGGGTTCACTACTTGAGCTTGGCCGGATCCCTCTGATTGGCACAAAGTCAACCTTGCCAAACAAATTTACTATTCTTTTTGTGGACATCAGAAGCTAAATTGATTTATTAAAGTGTGGACAGGTGTGGTACAGTACTTGGTGCAGTACAGTATTTGTACAGTCATCAGGAAAATGGATCCTGGCCCATGTATGGGGTTTCTCTGTGCCATTGAAGCCAGTAGTAGTGATGATAGACACATCTTTGTCTGCCTGGTAGAGTTTTAAAAGGTGCTTGGCTTGTTACTGTATGACATTCTGATTTAGGAGAAAGATAACACTAAGTGAAATCAATATAACCTGTGTTAAATTTTTTAAGCTAGTTAAATGACAGATTGTAAAACTAACTGTAAATAGAAGGTGATTATCTAATTGTGGATTTTTCTAGTTAGCCTTGTAGGATTCTGTTTTGGTTCAGTGCTGTTCAGTGTATTTGTCAGTGATCTGGTAGAAAGTATAAAATCAGTGCTGATAGAATTTGCAGATAGCACGGAAGTTTCGAAGTAGCTAATGAACAAGTTGGTTACAAAGGCTAATCAGGGTGCTTAGTAGAATGTGCTTATTTCTCTAGCATGGATCTTAGGACAGCCAACAGCATTGTATGTCTAGGAGCAAAGTAGTTTATTGTGTAGGTGGTATGAAACTGTATTGTACAAAGCAGAAAGGCTAAAAGGAGTTTTGGTTGTTCTGGCAGACTTAAATGTGTATTGCCGTATACAGTGTTTGCAACCATGAGGTGGAATGTACTACCTGCATACGGAAGCAGGGGTATATTAGTTGAGGAGTTGTATCACCTTTTCTAATGGATTAGCTGAAGACTGTGTTGTAGTATTATATTCCATTCTAGTATCTGCAGTGCAGAAAGATGTTGAGAAATTGTTAAGGTAGCATCGAATGTTTGAAGCATCTTTTGTTGAGGAGACGCTGAGCTGCATAGTCTTAAAAAGAGAAGGCTTGGAAATACCTGATGAGACAGAGAGATGAAGAGGAAGCCAGACTCTTTGCAGTGATTATCAGTGACAGAAGTGGAGACAATTGGCACAAACTGGAACACGTAAAATTCCATTGGAACATAAGAAAACATGCTTTTACTGTAAATGTGCTGAACAGTACAGTAGGTTGCCCAGAGAGGTTGTCTAGTTGCCATCCATGGAGACAGTCAAAAGCTGACTGATCATATTGCTAGGCAGCCTGCCATAACTGACTCTGAGCAGGGCGTTGGGTTAGATGATCTTGAGAAGTCTCTTCCAACCTTAACGATTCTGTCATTCTGTGAAATTGTGCCTTATTTAGAAGACAAATAAAGGAATGATTTGAAAATTGGAAGACTTGAGTTTTTACCTGGACAGTGTTAAACTCTCTTTTTTATTCTCCCTGAGAGAGAATTAAAAGATGACTTAATCAGTGTGCACATTCCTAAGTGGCAGAAAGGCTTGTAATAAATGGATCCTTTATCTTAAAAAAAAAAAAAAAAAAAAGAATTTTGGTACCTGCAAATTTCAGTTAGTTGAATTCAGACTGTATTAAATATCTGCATTTTACTTCATGAAGATAATTAACCTTTGGGACAAGGATTACCCAAGTATTTGTGGTAGGTTTTGTGTCACATGAAATTTAAGTCAACAGAGGATGTCTTTCTCATCTGTTCCATAGACCAAGAGGAGGAGATCATTTAGAAGGTAAGAATCTGATCTGTGTTAGGCAAGTTAGGTAGACTGTTGTGGCCATAATGGTCCTTTATTACCAGAAATCTGTAAAGCTGTAAACAGGCTCCAGGATTCTGAGAAGAACTTGTAAGCTAGAGGAGGAAACAATGGTTTTAATTTGAGAATGGAAAGATGAATAGTCTTCATAGAACGCTGATGTTCTTGGAGCTCTGAGTAGAACAGTTGTGATAAATGCATAAGCAGTAGTCCTTCTGTATGCAGCTTACAGTTGGAATGGATCACAAAATGAGATTTCATTTAAATGTCAAGTGTTCCAATAGCAGTCATCTTAGTAATTTTTTTAAGAAAGAAGGTCTTACAAGAATGTCTCTAAGTACAAAAGCAGGAATTTTTATAAAATACATGCTTACGAATGTAGGTGATAAATTAGAAATAAGATGGTGAACAGCACATGCAGTTGTAGATATAAATTATGTAAATCAGACATGAAGTTGTGAATAAACAATCTTGAAATAAAAATTACTAAACTTACAAGGAGCAGGTGGATACAGAATTTTGAAAGTAATGTTTCTTGCAGTCGCTATTAAGAAGTAATTAACTGTCTCTGAGGTGAGGTGACGTACTTTGATGTGCAAATCAGAAACATTTGTGGGCTAAATCTACAAGAACTTTGTCATTTTGCTTACAAATACCCATTCACTGTTTGAATGGCAGTTACTTTTCTGAGACTTTTGCATTTTTTCAACTTAACAATAATTGCTAAAATAACGTATGCAGTTTTATTATTTAGATTCTGGATTTTTTTTACTTGATGCTCAGTGAAATGCTAGTCATGCAGAAAGAAACTCTTACTAGCTCAGACAGATTGTCACATTTTTATTGCAGTCATACTACAATAGGATGGTTTGCAGAAGTCTGACATTAATTTATGGGGAAAAATATTCTGAACTAGTATCTTTCTCCTCAATAGTTACTCCTTTCCACTCTTGCTGCCAAATTGGAGAAAGGATAACGTTTCCGACTATTTCTGGTGACCAATTTTGTTTTCTTGAACTTATGCACAATGATGTCCCTGTTTCGTCTTAATACCTTTCTTTTCATGCTGATAGGTTAAATGAAAGCAAAATCCATTGCTCCAACTTCATATTTAGCTGTTTAAATAGTAAACTTACTACACTTAACTGAATTTCAATTGTGTTACAAACTGCCTTCAACCTCTGTGAATGAACTGTGCTGAAAAACCCAGTATTGATATTAGAAGTATGAAATTTACTGTAAATTGTTAAACTGAGTTATCCAGAAGATGGAAATTATGTTTAGATTTGACTTTCTAAGAGGAATGGGGAGAAATTGCAAAGACAAGACAAATATATAGAATAAAATATTTTTTATCAGAAAGAATTATAGCATTAAAAGTAGAGAAAAAAGATGTCTCCATTTTTATCTCTCTGATTCTTTAGCTTTAAAACAGATGAGGAAGATGTTCTTTGCTTCTGTGAAATTAAAAGCAATTTGAGCAGAAATTTTTTATTCATTCTGCCCTCCAAAAATACTTGTGTTTGGTAAAGTGTTAGAATTAGGATTTTTTCCAGTGTCAGTAGTGTAAAGATTATACATTGTTTATGACATGATGTGATGTATTTCTGTCAACCAAGTTGATATCAAAGTGGGATGCAATAAGTGTTGCTAATTCCGCATACAGTTAAGAAAGTAGTGCTTTTTAACTACTGAAAACTTGAGAAAGACTTCTGACTTAGCCTCTTCTATGACTCATTGAAGGATTATCGAGAAGACAGAACCAAACTCTCCTCAGAGGTGCACAGCAAAAGCGCGAGAAGTTATGGTCACAAGTTACATAAGTGAAGTTCTGATGAGACTCACGGGAAGGAAAATTCACCATGAGAGTGATTAGGAATCGCCATCATTGGAGATTTTCAGAACTCTTCTAGATAAGACCTGGAGAAACCTGATAAAGCTTTGGAGTTACGACAGCTTGAAATTATGGGTTGGGCTGTTAAGCCTCCTATTCCTGGTGTTGAGTGTCTTCTACTCTCTGTATTTTTCAGAACTAAAGGTTAGCTGTTGTCCTTTACAAGCACATAAAACTCTTCCGTTGTGAGTGTTCTGCAACCTTGTTATTCGGTGCTTTAACCATCTTCCATTCTTAAGGTTCAATGAAACAGAATGGTTTATGCAGAATAGAAAAGAAAACTTTCTGTGGAAAATCTAGAGGAAGGGGTATGTGGCATTTCAGCAAGTAACAATTGATGAGCTATGTATTTAGAAACCTGCTGAATACTTACTGTGGAAATTCATGTGTGCCACGGAGAAATGCATTTGGAGTGCCTCATAGCCGGTGAAAAGTGTTTGCAAAGTTCAAAACAGCATCTGTCTTTACCTCTATATTAAGCATTCTTATGGACTGTGTCTTTAATTTTTTTTCTTTTATGACATACACTGGTTAAACTCAATGTTTGTGAGTCTTCATGTGTCCTTATTCAGAGCCCCTGTGTGCATGCTCACCTGTGTTAGGGTATGTGTAATAAGACAGGAAAAAGGCAAGTGGTATAGAGACTTTATTAGGACAGGCTCATGACTATGTGTATTGTCACACTGCTGAATCTTCTGAAAGTTTTCAAACTTAAAAAGGAAAATTTCTATATAGCATCGCAAAATTTAGGTTCTATGTATGCCTCATTTTAAAGCCTTTACAAGAATTCTGGAAGGCTTTTGTTCTTTCTTGACATATTTTATTGGAATTCTTTTTTCATTCTTACTCTTGTCAAGCCTAATTTCCTATTGCCAAGAATCCTAATGCATAGGACTTTGAGGGAGAGAGAAAGTGTAAGTAATATATATCTAGAAAGCTCAAAAAATGCCTGCTTCTAAAAACTTCTCTCTGAAAAACATAGTCACAGAGTAGCAGCTGGAACTGTCAGAACTGAAAACAAGTGTTCAATTTCTTACACCACAGTTTTAGATTTTTATAGCCAGATAGATTTCAAGATCCTGGATCTGAAATCTATTAGTGATTAAGGAATATGTAGCCTGGACAATATAACTTGAGGTGGAAAGAAACCTTTCTTTGAAAGACAGTTTTGAAAACAATGTAATTTGAAGTAGGTGCTGTTTAAAGTAAATTCTGAGATTTAGATATTTAATAGTAATGGATAAACATTGCAACAAACCCCATTTTATAGTATAAAACAATAATGCAGTTGTATATTTGTTTTTTGTTGTGGCATAATACTTGTTCTTTTAAAGCAGTGTGTTCAGCAAGAGGGATTTGTAGCTTCCCCTCTTAAAAAAAAAAGAGGCAAAAGTAAGTTAATGGAAGGAGATGAATAATTGGAGTAATCCTACAGTTATTTATCATAGCTTTTATCACCAGCAATGGATGTTTGAACAACTTTTATATTGACCTAGTAAATAACTTCAGTAATTTTAACTTTTTAAGGTCTTGTTTCTTTCTTTTCCTTGAACTCCTCACCTCACTTCCCTGTTTTGTTGTTTAACAATTTTTCTAATTTTTTCATATTATTTTCTTATATTTTCTTATTATATTCTTTATTCTTATATTCTATTTCTTAATTTTTCTTATTCTCACTAAAGTCTTCTTCCTTTCCTGCCAGCATCTTCTTTAGTTAGAAGATTGAACTCAGTCTGTTCCTGTCTTATCTGGTCTTTTCGCATCGCAAAACGATTTTTTCCCTACTGTACTTCTGCCTCATTTTCCTTTGTTAGAAGAGCTGAAATCCTCTGTTCTTTGTCCTCTATCTGAGACATTTACAACCTATAGTTTATTGTAGAATATTTTAATCGGCAAACCTCAGCGTTAACAGACTTTAAATTCTTTAGCACTCTCATCTATCTACTTATATAACTTACAGTGACTTACAGCTGCTGTCATCTCAGAAAAGCTGAGACTACTTTGAGATTTTGCCTATGTTGCCCTTACTGAAGAACCAGTAAGAACAGTGAAGCTAAAGAGAGGGCAAAATTACTTGCTTCAGAGGTCTGGACTATGTATGGATGAAATTGGTGTAGTTTCACTTTAAAGTGTGAGAAAGAGTAGATGCAGTGTCACAGAACGATAAACTGTGGCATGAACTTTGGAGTTCAGTGATCTGTGACTTACTAAAGAACATGGAAATGAACCAGAAGATTTCTTGATTTATTTTTTTTTGAAGTTTTTTTAGGCTTTTCAAATTGGTAAGAGCATTATTTGTGTTCCACAATACCAGGGTGAAGTAGGTAAATATCATTACCTCTTTTTCACTCTTGCTGGACATCTTTAAAATCTATCTATCTGTTGTGCCTTACCTGAAGGATTGTTCTTCATGTTTTTTCTCTGACATGCTACATGTTCTTGGAAATCTCGCCAAAAATGTATGCCATCTCTTTTCATGAATGCATTGTGAAGCTCAAGGAAATATGTATTAAGTGTAATTAAAATTCCAGCTTAAAACCACTACATTTGCAAGTGCTATAATAAGATACAAGCACTGTTCTCTTCGGAACTGTGCTTGCTCTCCTAGAACTTTATAGAGTAGCAGTCTTCAGCAGCTTCTTCAGAAGGTGATTTTTGTGCTTGCAGTTGATGTTCCAAGTTCTTGAGCACCCAGATGGTAAAAGGTATTGAATGTTCTTTGTCTGACTCAAACCTTTAATCTGTATAATTAAAGAGCAATTGTATAGAATTGAATACAGTCTGTTTCTGTTTCTCTGTGTTGGCGTGTTTTGGCAAAGAGGGCCAGTATCAGTGAATGGCTATTCCTTGATGTGTGTACATCAAAAAAAACTTACAATATTAAGCTGTAATGTAGGCAGATTTCACTGCATGTGTTCCACAAGGAAATATTTGTCCAGCATTCTGGTGAAAGAGTACCACATCCTGATGCTCCTATAGAATATTTCAAGTTTTAATTTGTCTTACTCCGAATGTGAGGGTGATTGTTATTTTTAGGAATTACTGGACTACATAATCATAGTTCTTCTCAAAGAATAGCTCATGGTGCTATCTTGATATCCCAGGGAACTTCAGATTGCACTTCTGTTTATGCAGAAAATACTGCAACTATCCTGACTTGAGAGAGACATTTTTATACTGTTACATACTGTTAAAGAAATTTGATAGAATTTAGATGTGACTATCCAGAGATGTAAGTTTGTGATCCTCTTACTTGTTCTAGGTTATATGTCTCCACATCCGTCTCCACTAGGAGCACCTGAGCATGTGTCCAGTCCCATGTCTGGAGGAGGTCCAACTCCACCCCAGATGACTCCCAACCAGCCAGGACCCATTATACCAGGAGACCCACAAGTTATGAATCAACCTAACAGAGGGCCTTCCCCTTTCAGCCCTGTACAGCTGCATCAGCTACGGGCTCAGATTCTAGCATACAAAATGTTAGCTAGAGGCCAGCCTTTGCCAGAAAACCTCCAGCTTGCTGTTCAGGGCAAGAGGACCCTGCCTGGCATTCAACAGCAGCAGCCTCCCAGTGCCTTCAACAGACAGTCTGGTAAGTGAATCTAGGTCTTGTGTCATTGCGCGGGTAATTCTTGAAGGCCTAACTGTGGAAAATTAAGAAACGCGTGCTGTAGTGGGCTATGATTTGGGATTGTATTCCGGCATCTAAGTGAACAGCAGCCTATAAAATGCATCTATTGTTAACAGGATATTCTCAAAACTGAAATAAACATGATTTCACTGTGCAGTGCTGTGTCCATCCTGATTATGCTTGACATTTTTTGAATGTTAATCACACTTTACTGATCACAATTTTATTTCTTAGGAATGAGTTTTCAGTCTCCTGCCACTATGCAGAAAAGTAGATAAAAAAATCTGGAGCAAGTTGACCGATTATTTAGGTTGTTAAAAGTAAAACAAACCGTGTATAGTGTGCTGTCCAGTGAAAAAAGTAAGGAAAAGGAAAATGTTCTAATTTTTTTCTGCTAATGATAATAGATGTTACAGTGCGGTGAGCAAGCGCATTTTGGTCCTAAGAAAACTGTGTTACATTAAATGCCCTGCACCTGTTAGTTTCTGAACACTGCCATTACTGAGTTTACATTAGAAATTGAGGGTTAAGATGGTCTGTTTTCTTTTTGGTAATGATTTTAATAATTACACTGATCACTTCATTTTGGTGGATGTGGCTTTGCTACTGAGTAATGGATTTTTTAGGAGACATCATTTTAATATGCTTCATCTCATATATTTTTTCACAATAAAATCTACTTAAATCCATATTTAATGAAGAAAAATACTACTTGCCTGAATAGACTAGCATGTTAGGAAGCAGAATTATTGTTGAATACTTGGAAAATGCTTGGAAATGCTTTGTATCATAGTAAGTTTCTTTCCTCTGTCAAATTGTAGGTATTGGGTTACATACAATGGGTGGTGCTGCAAGTGGACCAGGGCCTGCTCCAGGGATGCCTGGACATACAGCTGCCATTACCCCTAAAACTTGGACTGAAGGTATAGTGGAGTATAATGCTAATTTTGTGTCATGTATAGAGTTATGGTTAAATATTGTGGGTAGAGTTTGGGGAAAAGATGCAGGGGGAAAAAAAGGGAAGGTGAAAAGGCATGCAGAAAAATAGTGTAACCTTTACTGTGCGTAGGACTTGAATCAAGGAGAGTCTAACCATTTACTCACCAGTGAATGGCTTGACCACATGAAATTACTGAATATACTGCAATTGTTAAGCAACCTGAACATGAAGCATCTTTTTACAAACAGAATGAAATATGTAAGCTGCCATAAAATCTACTTAATAAGTCATGTTCTGAGCATGCTTAATTGCACCAAGCTTGTCTTTCAACTATAGTCTTTGCTGCTGTAAACAAAAGTTTTCAAAGCATGGTAGAATTAGGGTGCATTTTTTTGTTGTTTTTTTTTTTTTTTTAATTGGATTACTTTGAAAGTTCAGTGTAGTCTTTGAGATCTAATGAACATGAATGAGATGTAACTTTTTTTCCCCCTGCGTGATGATCAGGTTTTGAACCAAGTCATTCAGATTTGGGTTTACAGACTGATTTTATTGTTCGAAAGTAGAGTGGAAGAAGTGTTGTATTGAAAAGAATTAGAAATCCCTAGTAATAGATATAGTTTGAAGTTTCAGATTTTTTTTAAAAGGGATTTAAAAATAAATACAATATTGCAGGCTTGCAAATAACACAGGCTTCTCATACAGTAGAAGTGTTATGCTATGTTGCTGCTTGTGGGTAAATCTGGGGACAGTGATGACTCCGTGATAGTTGATGTCTTAAAAAATTCTCTGTCATTAGTCAGCTACTTAGGACAACATAAAAAGAAAATGAAATACTAGTATGTAATCAGATGTAGAATTGCTTTTCTTGGAATACTCCCAATGAGTACTTACAATTTGAGTAGGATAATAAAGAGCGGGAAGAGTGTTTCTTGAGAAGCTGGATGTGTGAGTTTACCAGGCACAATGCCTTCTAGCTTAGATGCTGCTACTCAAAAATGCTGGCATGTATACAGAATTGCTAGATGGATAATTTTATCTAAATAATCCAGTATGTCATCATAATATGTCTGTTCTGTTTAACCATAAGCCTCTTACTGTTTGTCTTTTTTTTGTTGTTGCTGTTTTTTTAATAAGAAAAAATTTATCTGTCCTTGCTGTATCTATTTGGAGGTTTTATTTGATGTATTTTTAAAGATTATACTTGTTTCTTTATGTTTATTTTTCATTCATTACGCAGTTGTTCGTGGCAGTATTTGTCTTGCAGTTCAATTTGCATGATTACTGAAAACTGAGACGACACAGAGGCTTTTGGTGGGCTTGCTTTCTTTCCTTACGTTTTGTGAGCTGAAATGCAGTGTTGCTAAATACAGAATCTACAGCTTGTGCTCAGGTTCCTTTTCTGCAGTTTGATGCAGATGTGTGAATGACAAATGGTAATCTCTGAAGGAATCTTTTATGTAGATTTCAGGATGTTGGGTTTGAATCAAGGTTGATTACAAGATTACAGGTGTACTTTGTAGTTGTTTTTCCTAGCATTAAATTACTGTGACTCCTCAGACAATTAAGTGACATCTTTATTGCTGCAATGTCTGTTGTGAGTGACGATTTGTGAATATCTGAATACATGGGAGACTTGTCATAATGGCATACTGAAATCTATGACCCTTAGTGTCTGTAAATGGCAGGTACTATTTTCACGTTAACTGAGGTGTTAATTTTCAAGATGATTAGAATGCTGTAAGATAAAACAGTAATCAAATTCCTGGTATTTGAAATACTTAAATACAATTAATAGGAGATCGTAACGAAACAGAGGCGATTTATATATGACAGGTACTTCTAAATACAGTTGTAGAAATTTTAATATGGCAGTCTAGTTCTGATTGAGCTCTAAAAGCAGACCTACTTGTGCTTGTTGTCAGGTTGTGATTATAGGTGCCTTCTAAGTGTCAGAAGGGTAGTGAACAAGAGGCGGAATTAGGTCTCACGCTTGTACGAAGTCAGGTCTACAGATGTTTTATTTCTTCTAATGCTAGAATTAAAAGTCAGAAAAAAGAAATGGCATTCATCATAAAGTTTCAGGTGTTTTGTTTTTCTTTGGATCACTTACTGCAATGTATGTTATACTTGCATTTTAGTATGTTTTTTTAAATACAGAGTGTAGTCTCTCTCAGTGTGCTTTTTCTGGTGATTTTGAATGTTTACCTTAGCTTCACATTCTGTCTTCAGAAACTGTCTTGATTTTCTTCCTGTGTTCGATATTTCATGTTACGAATAAGTACTTTTTATGATTCAGGCCAGTCCCCAGATTTGAGTGTCTCCAATGCGCAGCAAAAGCTTCCTGCGCCACCCCCAAGTGGGAGGCCTTCTCCTGCCCCCCCTGCTGCCCAGCCTGCTGCAGCCATGCCTGGGCCTTCTGTACCACAGCCACCACCTGGACAGCCTTCACCCATTGTTCAGCTTCAGCAAAAGCAGAATCGCATCAGCCCTATCCAGAAGCCACAAGGATTGGATCCTGTTGAAATACTCCAAGAACGTGAATATAGGTAAAAAAGGAATAAAAAAATTCAAATGCATGTGCAAATTGTTGTTTCTCACTTTCTCAGCTGAAACTCCTTGCAATCAACCACTGTAGTGACAGTAGTATAAACTGAGTTTCCAGAGGGAGGCTGTGTCAGAGAGAAGCATGGAAACTTCAAACCTAACAGTAATTTAATTCTACCCCAGGTTATGAACTAGCGAAGCATACTGGCAGTATCATTGCAAACCGGGTAAGTTTAAAACAGGCTCAAGGACTCTGCTGGGTTAGTATATTACTTTGATGCTGCAAACACAGAAAATGAGGAAATCAAAATCCTTGTAGTCTACAAAGAAACCAATTCAGTACACAAAGTTTTCAGAATTAGAAGGGAAGTTAAAAGAGAACAGTGGAGGTCAACAGGCTGATAAGTTAGTGACCACAGGAAAAAAAAAAAAATTATTAGTGATGGTGGGACTGGCTGGACTACCACAGAGTAGAGAGAATATTAAGGAGGTCACAGGCAAGACTGAAAAAAAAATAAATTACCAGGAAGCATGATGTTTTAAAGTTGCCTCCCGAGTGCCCTAATTACATGGTGAATTATATTCATTACAAAGTATAGAGGATGACGTTTATTGTGCGGTTAGGAAAAGACTTCTTCCCTCATCCCATCAACAAGGCTGTTAAACAATTGATGTTGTGAATCTGCTGGGCAGAACGATCTTGGCCTGCACCTAAAATATGTTCCCGATGATTACTGGTCAGAGGAAAGAAGCTGCACTTTTTATACTTGCTTGTTTTGGACTGATGATACATCTTCCAGTTACTGTAACAAGGAGTTTGTAGGGCA
>NW_009601012.1:21937-27515 GCF_000690535.1 Cariama cristata
AAGGGATGATGATCTCCCTGAAGACTGGTTTAATGACTTCTGCTTTACAAAGGTGAAACATCATGAAGAGTTTTAGGATGTGCCATGTCCAGAATCCAGGCCTTGGTCCCAAAAAAGCTCTTAACTTTTTCTGTAAGATAATGCTCAAGTAATTCATTGGCATGTTGTGGTCATTCAGTCAGTCTTACCCTTTTTACCTTAGGAATGAATGGCCATAGCTGTTTCAGTGAGAGCAGTCACTATTTTCTAACATCTTTTTCAGAAAGCTTGTAGAGCACACTATTACATGGTTTCACAGTTGCTCTGAGCGAAGAATTGGAGCACTAACCTGAGCCAAGAATCATGTGGCCGGAATAATGTAACCTTTTCTGCATCAGTTAACCTCAAATTGTTACCCCTTCTGTCTTTCCAGTCCTGCTGCGTTGCACTGTTTGTGCCAAACCATTATGTGTTAGCATGCATAAATGGAGGAAAGTGAGGAGTGACAGAAAATAGGGGTGTTGCATTTACTAATGTCGAGAACCAGTTGCAGATACAGTATATCTGTTTGGTTCTAAATACTCTGATTTTCTTGGCAGAGTAAGTGAGGTGGAAGTTTGATAGGGGTTCTGCAGCAGAAAGTTTTTTTTTAATTTTTTATGGTAGGACATAGATAAAGATCCAAGTTTTTGTAATATTGAACAATGCTGGAATTTGGTTTTGCTTTGCGTATAAAATGCTTAGAACTTCTGGAAGTTTTTTAATTATTTAAAACTATATAAGTAACATCAGACAAAAGCTTTGGAAAAAGCAGTTCAGCAGCTTTTGTGCTTTGGACGGTGCTAGACTTAGCTTTAGTATAGGCAAGCTTAATACATAAACATGATGTATTCATGCTTTCTTCATAAAAAAGGAGTAGAAAAAAGCCAATATAAACATTTGTATCCTGAAACTAGTGAAGTTAGCAAAAGCTTTATGAACCAGTTGCCTCTTGAGATCTCTCAGTAGTTCACTTTTTAATAAAGGAGCATTATACTTTGAAATACAGTTTTCTAACTGTTTGAATTACTTGTTTTCATGAAAAGACAGAATTATCACATAGGTATTTTAGGGATTCATATTTCAAACATATAGACAGACACAAAAGGTAAAATTTTGGTATACTGCCTTACTGTGGGAAAGTATGAGCTTTGAATCTGATTAAGTTAGGAATTCTTGAAAATTACAGATCAGATTTATTCAATAACTGTGCTAGTTTTGGCTGGGATAGAGTTAAATTTCTTCATACTAGCATGTATGGGGCTGGGTTTTGGATTTCTGCTGAAAATAGCGTTGGTAAGACACTGATGTTTTAGTTACTGCTGAGCAGTGCTCACACAGCATCAAGACCTTTTCTGTTCCTCTCATCACCCTGCCAGCAAGTAGGCTGGGGATGCACAAAAAGTTAGGACGAGACACACCTGGGACAGCTGACCCCAACTGAGCAAAGGGATGTGCCACACCATATGACATCGTCATGCTCAGCAATAAAACTAGGGGGAACATTGGCAGGGGCCTGCTGCTCGGGAACTGGCTGAGCATCGGTTGGTTGGTGGTGAGCAGTTGTTTTCATTTCCATCGCTTGACTTTCTTGGGTTTTATTTTCCTCTCTCTTTGTTATTTTTTTCATCTCTTTTCCTTACAAATTTTAAATCATTATTATTTCTTTTTAATTATTAAATTGTTTTTATCTCAGCCCATGAGTTTCTTTCTCACTTTTACTCTTCTGATTCTCCCTCCATCCCATGAAGCAGGGCAGGGGAGGGAGTGAGCAAGCAGTGGTGTGATGCTTAGTTGCTGGCCAGGATTAAACCACACAGTGACCTTGAACATGGTGTTTCTGGACTAAAGGTGTGAAGTTTACTGCTGGGGAGACAGTAATTTAGTGGTAATTCGTGAGCTACATGATAAAAAGTGAATTGCTGAGGTGTTTAGCCATTTCTGTTGTATACACACCTCTCAAGTGCATAAAAGGAGACTTTTGGGGCAGAATACTTGCTACTGCATACACATTTCCGTTTCTTAACGGATCATGTACATGATTTATGTATTAGAGCATGTCTTACACACAGAACAATATAGTAAACATGAAATACTTTAGTTTTTGCTGTTACAAAATTACATATAATTTTCTTTTTCAGTGATAGCAATTATTTTTTCCTTTCCCTATTATTAGGAAGTTACATAGTTTGTTCCATCAAACTATTCATCAAACAGGCACTTAGAAGTACAGTATAGCCTTCCCCTTCATTAACCATGCATTAAATAGACCAGCAGAGGTGGAGAAACAGTAACGCATCTATTAACATGTTGCGGTATCTGAAAAAGCTTTGAATCTAATGAAACATCAGCAGACTGCTTTTTCTTGCTGAAAAGCCTTGATCTGATTATAAAAAAGGGTCCAGTGTATATTAACAAAGAGGAAGCAAATGGAGCATTAATGTTACTGTCAAATTCACATGGTTGTGCTGGGAAGCTATTTGCAGCATATGTTGATTTGAGATGAGATTATATCATAATTATTGTTAATCTCTGTGTGACTAAAGGTGGATAAAAAGAAACTTAAATATTTAAAATTCTTATCAATATAAGAAGTTTAAATTATTCATATGCGGAAAGCTGTTGAATTTGTTGTGTTCCTTGAAATCTGGTCAAAATGAAAAATTCATACTGTACTTCTATAAAACTCTTCTTAACACTTTCTTCAAAATGCAATGAAGTGCTGCTTTTTAATCTCACTCTTTTAAAGCTAATTATATGTGTAATTTAAAGTTGTTCTATTATGTGGAAGGGCTTTTTCTACCTTCTCATTGCTAATTAAAAAAATACACTTGCTAGTGTAGATTGTCTGTGGTTTCTTTCTGTTATCTGCAATGTCTGTTCTTACATATCATCATGGCTTACAACATAGCATCCATGCCATACAGGTTTCAATGTGCAAGTGTAACCTCTGCTGTTGACCCTAGTTCATCAGGAAGAGGTGTGGATCACTTGTTTTGCAAAGAGATCTCTGTAGATGCACTAGCCACTTTCTGCATGGATGAAGGTAAATTGCTGAACTGCAAAGATTACTGAAATATATCGTTTAAACAGTAAGATTATATCCTTCAAGTGCTTGTAAAAAGCATCTAGGAAGCTTTTTTCTTTGGCTTCTGTTTACCTAATAGCTATTAGTATTTTTCCATGAAGATAGCAGTAGTCTGACATACTGCAGTCATTCTATTTAAAGACTAGAAGGTGACTGTGTTGAGAAACACCTCAAGTAGTTGTTGCATTCACTTGAGTTGGGATGTCTGTCACGAGATTCTTTTAAAAATCCTACTGACTGCTCAAGAAAATAGTACTACTATGACTACTACTGTTAGCACCCTAGACAATATAATTAGTACTTCTAGGAAAGCCTGAAATTAAAGTTCGAAATATGTTCTTTTTTTTTTTCCTTTATATGTAACCCATCTGGCTGCCATTTTTCACTATTTATTTCATATTTATTTCATTATTTTCATATTACTTCATACGTGTGCTGTAGATTTTCATTACTATTTAAACTTTTAATGGAGAATGGACCTGAGAGTTTTCTGAGGTAGTATCTGTAGTGACTTAGAAATACTGTTTTTTTTTCCTATTCCTTCCCTCTGGCTGGATTATAAAATGAGGGTTATCACCCACAAAAGCATAGAAGCATCATTGTAGCTCTGTGCAGATCTCTGTTTTTGCAGTCATTTCAACATATGGAGGAAAAAAATTGGAGGCAAAGTTATCCTGGACATACTGATCTGCTGAATAATTTAATGATAAAATTTCAGGTGCATTTGTTTCTGATCAGCCTTTTTATAAACCCAACTTGAGGAAAACAAAGAAAATTATTAGCAGTTTGAAGAATCTTCTATATGAGAGTGGACTGCTTAGTGTGACGATGGGCCATAAATGAGTACGCTCTATAGGCTTGCATTATGTGTAGTCATATCTCAAGAAGGTTTTATATTTGGATTTTTATTAATAATTTAGATGACAGAAATCTAAACTCTAGCCCAACTTTGGCTATTGCTTGAATTTCTACTGTGTAAACTTTTACGTCAGCAGGCGTTTTCATGTATTTTATACCTGGCGTTAAAGTAACAAGCCAGTTGTGGCAGAACTAATAAGTGAACATTTCACTTCATGTTTGTTTCTGAAGTGACTCATCCATTTAGTTATCTAAAACTATAAGCTATTTAAGGAAGAACGAAGATTAACTTTTTGTGGTCATCCTCTTGTATAGTAAAAGGAGGAACACTCAATACTAACAAAACAAAAAAAATTGCAACTATGGTCAGTATTCAGCTGCTTTACTAAGTTTACAGGTCAAAAGAGAAGTTTGGAAGGGTTGTGACTGCTCCTGTAAAGTTTCATTAAAGTCAGTGAAACTGGGATTTGACTATAGCTGGTTCGTAGGTGATGGTTTCAGGAGAAACATTTGCAGCTATTTGGGGAGTGCAGTAGAGTAGTAAATCATAGTTGTGATGCATGATTACATCCATGTGTGAATAAGCAACAGGCAGAGCACCCATCAGCAATTTAGAACAGTATTCTCTTCGTACATCTTGGCTGCTTTTTTTGTGTGCACGTACGTTACTACATCTCATCTCCAAGAAAACCAGTTAATTCTCCAAGATTTTGTATCCTTAGGTGCACTAAAATCTCTTCTTAATAACTACAATGCCCAGTAACAGGTGAAGCTGTAAAAAATGTGGACTTTTTTTAGTGTAGTACATATGCTTGAAAGAACAAAATATGCCAATGTAGTTTTCTGAATCAATAATTCTCCTGCAGGAATCATGAACTTCTCTGGGCCTGGACAAATATCTGTAACTTTTAATGGAACTTTCTCTTATCAGGAAGTAACCCTTCTTGACTTACTTTTCAGTCTGTATGAAAAACTTAACTAACCTAATTCTGTTTCAATTTTTTGCTGTCCTGAAGACCCTAAGTTTGTCTTCTGCAGTAATGCGGCATTACCTCCTTTTTGTTATTCCAGGAATTTCAGAAGTCTTTTGGTAATATAAAAAACCACATAGTTTTAGGAAGTTTAGGAGTTTTAGGAAGGAGTACTATTATAGAAGAGACACTGTCTGCGACTGTACAAGTGATTCCAGTTGCTTTTCAGATTATACACAAGTCATGATGCATGAAATTACTGTGAGACACTAGTATTTTGGTTTGTTCTGACCCCATTTCACCTGATGCATGATCTGCTTTTCAGGTGTGAGGCTGACATGTTGAGCATACGAGAGTTTATGTGCTAATACTGTGGAGTGACGAGGGGATGAAAGGCAGGGGAAGAATAATCTCTAGATGCAAAGAAACCCTGTAGAAAGTGTTTTCTTTCTCCCTTCGTGGCAGTTCCAAAGTCCTCATCGCAGGAAGACAGCAGCAGACACCTTTTCCTAACATGATCTAATGTTTTGTGCTTTGTGAAAGTAAAGGGAAATTTTGTATGTCCTCTGCAGCATAGGGAGATGAGATACCTTCCTGTTCCTGTCCTTTGAGGTTTTTGATTTTGGGAGAAAGAGAACTCTCT
>NW_009601013.1:0-17560 GCF_000690535.1 Cariama cristata
TTTTCATTCAGCACAGAACTTGACTGCAAGGGGAGTCCTGCCTACAAGTTGGTGTTTTCTGCAGATAGGCAGCTGCCTTTAGTCAAGTACTGGAGCAAATGCCTGTCAACACCCCAAAAATATGTGGCTCCATTGAAGTCCAATTGAAATTATTTAAGGTTTAAAATTTCACTTTAAGTCTGTGTTTCTTCTTGCGCATTCCAGAATTTCCACAGGAATTCCCTGGGGAGTCCCAGGGTTCCTGGAGGAAAATGTTTGCATCAATTATAAAAACTATAGATGAACTGTGAAAAAAAATCAAAAGTAAACCCAACAGAAGTCTCTTTTGAAACACTTTTTTTCGTTAACTGAAAATGAAAGTGTCACCTTAGATATGATTGATTGAAGTTTCCTGTGTAATAGAAGATGGTCATATCACTTCATTGCCTTCCAGACTCCTGTATGCTTATCTGTTTTGATTAGGTCTAACAGCTGAAGTGTAGCACTAAGCTTTACATGTCTTCTGTTTAACAATCTTTTTCTTTTGCAAAAAACCACTTACCTTCATGGATTCCACCTCTTTGATTTTCTACCCCATTGCAAGTTACAATTTAGTTCTTTCACTTATTGCCTTTTCAGAACGGTGAAGGAAGTGCTTTCAAGGTTGTATCTTGGTTTCTCTGATACTGTGTTTGAAACCTGTTATTATGTTTCTGGTGCGTGGAGCACGATGGGGCACTGGGAGTGGGCCAAGTCTGAGCAGAGTCATAGAATCATACAACAGTTTGGGTTGGAAGTGACCTTTAATGATCATCCAGTCCAGGCCCCCTGGGAAGTGAGCAGGGACATCTTCAACTAGATTAGTTTACTCAGAGCCCCGTCCAATCTGACCTTGATTGTTTCCACAGGTGAGGCATCTACCACCTCTCTGGGCAACTTCTTGCAGTGTTTCACCAACCTTATTGTGAAAAACTTCTCTCTTACAGCTAATCTGAGTCTACCCTTTTTTAGTTTAAAACCATTATGCCTTGTCCTGTCGCTACAGGCCCTACTAAAATGTCTGTCCTCATCTTTCTTATAAGCTCTGTTTAAGTATTGAAAGGCCACAATAAGATCTCCCTGGAGCCTTCCCTTCTCCAACGTGAACAACCCAAACTCCCTCAACCTGTCTTCATAGGAGAGATGCTCAAGCCCTCTGATCATCTTCATGGCCTCCTCTGGACTCACTCCAACAGGTCCATGTCCTTCTTGTGCTGAGGACCCCAGAGCTGAAGGCAGTACTGCAGAGGGGGTCTCACCAGAGCAGAGTAGAGGGGCAGAATCCTCTCCCTTGACCTGCTGGTCACACTGCTTTTGATGCAGCCCAGAACACGGTTGGCTTTCTGGTCTGTAAGTGCACATTGCTGGGTCATGTCCATCTTTTCATCCACCAGTATTCCCACACCCTTCTCTGCAGGAGTGCTCTCAATCCCTCCATCTCCCAGACTATATTGATACTGGGGATTGCCTCATCACATGTGCAGGATCTTACACTTAACCTTCTTTAATCTCATGAGGTTCACGTGGGTCCTCTTCTTGAGCTTGTCCAGGTCCCTCTGGATGGCATCCCATCCCTCAGGTGTGTCAACCAGATCACTTAGCTTGGTGTCATCTGCAAATTTGCTGAGGGTGCACTTGATCCCAGTCTATATCATTGATGAAGATATTAAGCAGTACTGATCCTAATACGGACCACTGAGGAACACCATTCATCAGCAGTCTGTATCCTGACACTACCCTCTGGATATGACCATTCAACCAATTCCTTATCCACACAGGAGTGCCTCCATGAAATCCGTATGTCTTCAATTTAGAGAGAAGAATGTTGTGGGGAATGGTGTCAAAGACCTTACAGAAATCCAGATAAGTGACCTTCATAGCTCTTCCCTTGTCCACTGATATAGTCACTCCATCATAGACGGACACATGGTTGGTCAGGCAAGACTTGCCTTTGGTGAAGCCATGATGGCTGTCTCATATCACCTCTCTGTCCTCCATGTGCCTTAACATAGCTTCTAGGAGGATCTGTTCCACAATCTTCTCAGGCACACAGGTGAGACTGAAAGGTCAGTAGTTCCCAGGGTCCTCCTTTCTACCCTTTTTAAAAATGGGTGCAATGTTTCCCTTTTTCCAGTCTCTAGGGACTTCACCTGACTGCCATGATTTTTTAAATATCATGGAGATTGGCTTTGCAACTATGTCAGCCAATTCCCTCAGGACTCTGGGATGTCTCTTGTCAGGTCCTATAGACTTATGTATGTTCAGGTTCCTTGGGTGGTCTTGAACCTGATCTTCTCTTACAGTGGGAGAGACTTTGCTCCTCCAGTGCCTGCCTTGCAGTTCATCCACTTGAGAAGTGTGGGAAGAGACATTGTCAGTGAAGACTGAAGCAAAGTAGTTGTTCAGTACTTCAGCCTTGTCAGGCTTCTCTTCCCAGAATACCTGTCCTTGCTTCCAATGCCTGTGCATTTCTTTCTTGCCCTGTAGTTTGACTAGCAGGTCTTGACACATCCATGCTGGTCACTTACTGTCCTTTCCTGATTTCTTATATCTGGGGATTGAGAGCTCTTACGCTCTACGGAAAACCTCCTTAAAGATCTGCCAGCTCCGTTCTGCTCCCTTGTCCCTGAGGGCAGTTTTCCAGGGTGTCCTGTTGACTAACTCCTTGAACAGCTGGAATTTTGCTTTCCTAAAATTGCGGGTCCTGACTTTACTCTGTGCCTCTCCCATATCCCTCAGGATTGTGAACTCCACCAGTGCATGATCACTGTAACCAAGGCTGCCTCCAATCTTGATGTCACCAATTAGCTCACTTGCATTCGTGACCAACAGGTCCAGTATCGCATCCCCTCTGACAGGGCTACCTATTACCTGGCTTAAGAAGTTATCCTCAATGCACTCGAGGAGTCTCCTGAATTGTCTACCATGGCTACACTGTGTGAATATTCTTGCTGATACATTGCATGCCCTATGATTTTGTTTAAGGCAGGATAAATTAAGTATAGTTCAGTTTTGCAGACTATGATTAGTGCAGAGAGAACAGAGCAAGAAAGGATCAGCAACAAATGCACTGAATTTTTGCTGTGGGCAAGCCTAAATGAAATAACAACTAATTCCGCCTGTCTGCAAAGTTGCTTGAGTTGAATCCAGCCACCTCAGGTGCTTTTATAAATCATGGTAGCTTAAACTGCCTTAGCATGCCTGTACATCACATTTCAGCTTAGACAATCTGAATTACCTACAGCTTACTCTCTGGTAATTAAAGGATTCTGAAAACTTAGGTATTTTCAATGATAAGTGTTGAGATTGTCCCAAGAAGTTTCTTTTTGCTTAGAAACAGATTTTTCCTTAGTTTCCTTTTCAACAAAAGGGACTAGTTGCTTTCTAAAAGATTGTCCCTGCCAAAATATTTTCTAGTGCTGAAGAATGATTTGCATCATTTTTTTCCTATAAATCTGTGTATTTCAGCTTACTAATATGTATAGACATTCAAGGGTTCAGGAGTGTTACTGATACTAATATCTGATACTGATAGACATCTCTTCTTTCTCTTCATTTGGTAAGGAAGAACTTGGCTTATACATTTTTTATGGGATAAAAAAATGTTGAGTCTTTCAGCAATCACCTTGGAAATAAGAGCTTATTAGTCAAGGTCGTGGCTGAAAATGTGCGGAGAAACAACACACATTAAAGGAGAAGGAGAATGTGCTTCCTAAAAACACAGTGTTCTTTGGGAATTGTTTTCACTAGCTAAAACTTCAAAGAGAAGTTTACCTATGACACATAAACACTGTGGGCTTCTTTTTCTTTCTAACACCCCTGAGTTTTGATCTGATTTGGTCCCCAAATAATTTGAAGTTATCAAATAACTACAATGAGGACAAACTAAAGGATCAGGGAAGTATTTTGAGGACAAAAGAAAGTTCAGAAGCAAGCCCTTCAGAAATCAATAAGATTTGACAGTAATAGTAAGCTCTTCCACGTATCTGACTTCAGGATATAAACATGATATTTCTATATCAGAGCAACAAAGCTAATGTACTGAAGTGCACGGACTGGTTACATGCAAAAAGTTGATACTCTAACATAGAAAACCCACCAAAACATTACTTACTTCTTTATAGCAGTCAAATCACTATGCATATTACTGCATTCAGCTCTGGGGTCCACAACACAAGAAAGACATGGACTTGTTGGAGTGAGTCCAGAGGCAGCCACGAAGATGAACAGAGGGTTTGAGTACCTCTCCTATGAAGACAGGCAGTTGGGGTTGTTCACCCTGGAGAAGAGAAGGCTCTGGCAAGACCTTAGAGCAGCCTTCCAGTACCTGAAGGGGCCTACAAGAAAGCTAGGAAGGGACTTTTTACAAGGGTATGGAGTGATAGGACAAGGGGCAATGGCTTTAAATTTGAAGAGGGAAGATTTAGATGAGATACTAGCAAGCAATTCTTCAAGATCAGGGTGGTGAGGCCCTGGAACAGGTTTCCCAGAGAAGCTGTGGATGCCCCATTTCTGGTGGTGTTCAAGGCCAGGCTGGATGGGGCTTTGAGCAACCTGGTGTAGCAGAAGGTGTCCCTGAGGATCGCAAGGGGTTGGGACTAGATGATCTTTAACGCCCCATTCAAGCAAACCATTCTATAATTCTATGATTCTATGATAGGCCTTCCTGCCCTGCTTTGGATCAGCAATGCAGTGGGCTGATGAGGGAAGACTGTATATACAGTGAACTAGGTTCCCTCCTTAATTTTCTACTGGAGTTGCAGGCAAAGACCATCAAGACTTCTGTCTTGATGTTAGAATAATTTCCTCATCTGTGACAACAGCCAACATTCATGTAGACAGTCAAATAAAAGGGCATCTGTAGCTAAATAATGTTAATGACCATAAGCATAGATTTGACAATGGCGTTACTAGATCTCTGAAAATGTTTTGCTTAACAAGTTGCTTAAAACCTAAAGTTTCACCTTCAATTTCCCTGGATTTATATCTTGATCAGTAAAACATGTTAGATTTGATATCACTATTGCTATTGTATTATGGTCAGACTTGAGGGTGATGGTTACTCTGCAGAGAGAATTATTACTATATGAAACCCCCAAACATGTTATCTATACCATCTAAGAATGGAACATGAGTAAGGAAGGATTCCTGAAAGAAGAGAGGGTTAAGGGAAGAGAAATTACTTGTCAGTTTTGAACTTTGAATAGAATTTAGCTTCTGGCTATGAGAGCTGAAAACAGGATTCAGGAGACCAGAACTTCTGTTGTAGTCCTCCCCATAGTGTTCTGGATGAGTCTGACTATCTGTCAGGAAAAACGCAGAAAAGGAATGAATCATCTGCTGACAGTCCTTGTAGCTGTGCTCATCAGATGTATATTTGTTGAAAAGAAATCTTTGATAGTTACCAGACACTACGTTTTGAGCCAGGAAATGGAGTAATATGGCAACAAAGGCTATGGCTGTCATTCTAAATGATACTGGTATTAATCCAGGAGTTATGGCCAAAGCTAAAAAATTCATGTCCTGCTAAGAGAGTTTATGGATGGATCAGTGGATATTCTTTTGTTTACCAGTATCAGAATTCAACAATGTGAAGAAAAAGTGGCTAACAGTGTAGATGGATGAATAATCCTCAAATACCTAGCTCTTGCCCTATAGAAGCATAGAAGGATATGAATACATGGAAAGATGAGTTGAGAGGAATTACTTACACATGGTAAAGTACCAATACAGACTCAGAATAAGTCTATTTCTTTTGTTGAAATACTTGAATTTAAGGCAGGACAGCAGAGAACATTCTCAAAGGAATGCCTTTGCTAGAAAGTCTAAGGAAAAATGTGGATATTCAGTTCTTGTTCATTCTCTTTCCCAGATTCTATAAGGTAGTAAGCTGAATTTAATAGCAGAGATGTTCAATCATGGCTACTCAACATTGATCCCTATAGTATTCTAGAAACCATAAAAAATGATACTTGTTTTATTAATCGCATAGATCTCCAAGTATTTAAGTATTTAAATTTTCAACAGTGACTTTTTTGCTTAGACTCTCCATGGCAGTTCCTGACTTTTAGAAACTGTGAATAATCTGAGTTTTTCCAAGGAATATGGCAAGGATAAGAAACACACTACTCAAGCCAGCTCTACTCCTTTATCTGACCTAAGAGTGCCTCTTGGAGTGATTACGAGAGTGTTAAACATGGTGTCAGGGGATTACAACAGGATAACCAGCAACTGCAGTAACGTGTGAATCCAAATTAAAATTTTCTTCACAGAAACCTGTCATCTATGTGACCTTTAGGACAGTGGCTGTGTGAAGGTTGTAATTCTTTAACGAATAAATTAACAATCCCATAGAAAGTCTAAGATATAACAAGGGAAATTTGGTAGGTCAAACAAAAGCAGGAATTTTGTAATGGATGTTTGTAGAGCACATTGATGTGTCCCACTCTCCCGGGTGTTATTGGACCAAGTTGCTTTCCCATAGCAAGAAAGAATCCTCCCACCATTTGTCCCCCAGAATCTTACCTATGTCTTGAAATAGAATGTAAAAGAAGTCAATTTCATGGTACTTCATCAAAGCCCACAAGTGAAAAAAGCTATCTGGTAATTCACCCATACTTCAAATGCAATCTGCAGTTCCAAGGTTCAATGTATTCTGAGATGCCTTTACCCATCTATACTAACCAGTGATCAAACTATTAAATTTTGTGTCACAATAAGCCAGTTGCAAAGTAAAGACACAGTGGAGTCATATACAATGCAACAGAAAACTGCATCATAAAATCTATATATGCTGCTGCAGTTGTTTTATCCTCTAGTCTATTAGCTACTCTTTAATCCTGGTGTAACTCTCAAGAAGACTTCCTGTGAAGTAGAGAGCACAGACATACTTCAGCACACGGAAAACATTAGTTGTACTAAGGTTGAAAAAGAAAGTGCAGAGGCTTTTCATTAAGGATTTTATGGTTTTTCCATATTCAGTGATTTCTCTGTCTTATTATAGATGCAAAAAGCAGAAAATGGAAATCCAGAAATGAACTTCTTATTATAATGAAAACAACAGGCTATTTGAAATCTGTAATTAAATTCATGTAAATCGCATGGCTGATAGAAAGGAGGTAAAGAACATCATAGTCAGACAGTCCCTTGGTAATATGTATGAGTCTATCATGTTTATAACCTTTAGAAAGGTGCACTAATTCATAAATAATAAAAAATTTTAAAGGTTAAATTAGGTCTCTAAACCCATAAAGGACTGTATAGTATATATATATATTTTTTTTTTCCTTGTCCTAAATGCTCCCAGTCTTGGATAAGATAAAGTATCTTCTAGGCAAAAAATCATTACCATCAAGTGTATTGAGCTCCAACAAATACTAAGTATGTTGATAAATAATAGCTGATATAATCTTTAATGAGTATGTTTTAAGGAGGATTTCATGGCTGTGGGAAGTTGAATGTGTCCCCTGTTTCTGATAACTTTATATAATAGTACATGAAATCTTGCCTTGTTTTTCAAATCTGTACTACTGTTCTTCGTGTGAAAACACATTATGAAGGGAAGATTTAAATGTTGGACCAACAACAATTTTAAATTGTGAAAATCAGTGAGTTACATGTCACAAAACAGACAGGACATCTTCCTTAACATGTGGCTCAAATGCTGATATCTGTGTAGTTTGTCACTAGTGTTACAAATCAAAATGCATCATTTACACCCTCCAAGAAGACCTTTGACTCTGTACATCACAGACTAAACACAGAGACAAATGTGAATCTGACAAATGTAATTCCCTGTTTAAAGAAAATATTAAGGGAAGAAAATAAATCACTGTTTTAAGCACAGGCTTTGAAATGAGAGTTGGATTCACAAATGCTACGGTTCTACTGCTAATGAAGTGGGGATGCACTGTAGAAGAATCTGGATATATAATTGAAACAGAAAATATTACATTCTCTTTAGCTGTAAACAAACACTCATTAGCTCTGATGAAGGAAGTGGAGACACTACTCAATTACTCTATCAGTAAAGAACAGAAAATCTTACATGTGTACGCTGAGAATGACGATTCCATATTTTCTTGTTCTGTCAAGGACTCTTTGATTTCACATGGGAACAAAGGCTATTTTTAATCATTCCACCTCCTGCTGCTGTAGGAATACCCCAGCTTCAAATTCCTTTTTGTTTTGTATAAAAATGATCTTTCATCCCAAATAGTGTCAAAGTAGACAAAATAGAAGTCTTGGGTTTGCCTCTTTTCCAGAAAAGTCTTTGTGAAATAGTTCAGGTCTGTGAGTACAACATCTTGCTGAAAAACTGCCAAGTACCTCTAACATTTCATTAATTCCAAATGCCTTTCTATAATTATATATCTATTTAAGTACATACATGTATTTAGGTACATAGATATGTAAGGTTATATTTAGCATTTAGTTGAGTAAATTACACTTCTCTGGGAAGCCAGTTTTTTTGGCAAAATCTGATCTTTCAAAATCCTGGACAACGAAAAATTTCTTGAGGGCTCAAAATTTTGTTGATTTTTATAGGAATTAAATATACTAGATGATGTTCCATCATGTCAGATCACATAGGTAAGATCAGACAGTTTTGTGTGATTTCAAGAGTCAAAACAGAATCTCAAACACAAAAAAGACAAAGTTGCTGTTTATAACTACTTTGTGTTTTCTAACTCATCCAGAGGACTCTGCTTTTTGTATATTTATAGTAATTTCCTTTAATATGTGTCATATTAGAATTTTTTTCCCAAGAGGTTTCTGTACAGATGTTAACTGCCTTTTACTGTCTTACTTTTTACATTTCAGATTGATATTTGTTGGTTCTGGTTATGTAGCCAAAAATACTGAACATGTAACATTTCGCAGGTGTTCTTATGCAGTGTTCTCCTTGTGGGTTTCATTTTTATCTCTCTGATTGTGTAGGGTTACTAAAACTGTTGGAGCATTTCAATGCATTGCCCTTGTACTTCAGGTTGAGTATCCAAGCTGTAGGCTTGTTCTGTGTAAAAGAAAGGCCATGTTTGGATCACCATTGCACCAGAATATTTTTATGTGCCTCAGCAGCCCCAGTTATTCTGAACTTAAATGTAACAAAGATCAGAAACACATTCTGAGTATCCTGTAGTACAGGATATGAGGTGTGCCTCTGGTATATATAAGGAGTTAATGAAAACAACAAAGTCTTTTCAAATTCACGTTGTTTTGTTTGGAAGCTTGGGAAAATTCATCTTCCTTGGCAGTGGCTCCATGTGAGTTTAGCAAGGGTAGCTGCTTAGTAGCTTAGCACAACATCAGAGCATTCTTTGATGTATAGTTAGACAGGATCCACGCAGACTCCATCACGGAGTTTTGACAAGCAGCAATGGATCCCCTTACGTATTTTTAGTACACAGCAAGCAAATCTCAGAAAGAGATTTTATAATAATCTGTGTCAGGTATTTCTCATTGTAGACTATAATACACTTTATACACATATTTTAATTACAACCTCTGCAACAACAGCTGTTGACAAACATTCATCCACACTTCTTTTAATAATATTTTTTGTAGGATGACACATTGTGTTTTCAGAGCGGTCCGTAAGCACTCACTCCATCAAACTGTATACATGTATTTAATTGTAAAAGTCTGAAAAAAACCTTGGGATTTCTCACATTCTTAGCACAAATTGCCAAAGGTTTTTGCTTAGCCCTGATACAGGAGGATTAATTATTAACCTGCTTACTGCACTGACCAATTAACAAAAGCCTTAATAACTTCCCTAGCTCCATCTCTCAAAGCTTGTCCAAATGTTTGCATACCTTTTTGCCAATGAAATGACTAAAGTAAAGTGAGCATTGTGTTGCCTGTTCTTACATAAAGTACCTTTCCTGCATTTAAAAGGTTCAACGGATGTATAGTTTAGCAGTGTATGTGACCAAGTATTACACGTGCAAAAAACTTCCTATATTTCTTTGCCTGAAAACTCCTCCGTAACCTTCTGTATCAAAATCCTCCACTGACTTTTGAATATTCTTATCAACACTTTAATGGTTTTTCTGGCAATCTTCATAAAAGGAAGTTTGTAAATGAATATGAATTTTGGTTGCCTAACATCATGTAAGCTAATCCTGGCTCAAAATACCAGCACATATTAGATACCCAGATAGTAGAAAGGTTTAGGCTGAAAGAAAAATTAGCTCAGTAACAGCTTGGGTTGTTCAACCAAGAAAAAAACATACTTGCATATACTAATCACTCCTGAATCCAATGGAAAGCCAGTAACACTCCTACCAGATTCTTTAATTAAGAAAATCAGTCTCTGTTTATCAACAAGACTATTTGAAAAATTACTTCTAAACTATGTGCTGTGGAAGGTTTTCTCAAGGATTGTGAAGGGTACCCACTCAGTTGCAGCTTGATTACAAATGGAAAATCTGGGGAACTTGTTATGAAGAAGCAATCATGCTAAATAGCTTGCACAGAGTAGATAGACATGGGTATTTTGAGCAGGGAAACCAAGGTGGTGGTTTGCTGTTGGAAGGAGATTTTTCATGTAGATGATTGATCCAAAGGAAAGTAATTCCGAATACTGGACATCCGCTTAGACCAACGTACTCACATTTTTTTGATAGTAGAAATGCTGGACTTCTACTAACATTTCTTACATTAACCTCTTTCAGCTAGATACTTTACAGAACAAGACAGATACTGAAATCACATATTCCACAGAGTACATTCTAAGGTATAGTAATCATATTTTGAAAATTAATATTGTTTCAAAATTACAGCATAAAGTAGACATGTTGTATTATGATTTAACTCAGAACTGGTTTCCCTATGGCAATATAAAGCTTGACATAAACTACAAAATCCACCTGAGACTAAAAGGAAATACTCAGGAAACAAGACTTGACAGAATAAGTCTACAGAGTGTTGCAATCACAAAAGCAACTGCATACCCACAGATGTACCACTCAGCCTTTGATAATGTAAACTGGACATGAAGCGTTCTTGTTATTAGGTAAGATTCTAGATGAGCATCCAGTAAGAAAAGATCATCTGTACATAAGTTATTGTCTGTGCAATTGCTTTCTGCAAACTCTTTCTGCCTGGATGAGTGTGCCTTTTGGCTTCAGTGTCAATCAAAATATACGACCGGGTCAGAAGTCTAAAACTGTGTTGTTTTTTTGATATAATAGCAGATTACACTGAAGGTGCTTAACACCAGTGAAAGAACAAATTGCTGCAAAACTGTCCTGGTTCCTCAGTGGGCAAAGTCCACATAGTCAGTGAGCACACCATTATCTCTGTAGTCCTTCTGTCAAGCACGCAGATAGCATGGGCTGAGCAATTGTCCCGAACACTGTTACAGCTTCCACAGATCACTACAATACCTGGATTTATTCTTTGCTTTGTTCTGTACAAATTCAATAAGTAATAAATGATGTGGTGGTAAACAGAATGTGTGAATAATAATCCTTTCAATTATTTTGAGTCAGTTAGTTTCTTTCTATGTTGGGCTTGTCTCTGTGTTAGCATAATAATATTGATATGCTAGTACCAGTAAAAGTAAACAGGAGTTTGAAGTCAGATTTTATTAACTTTATGGATTTTTGAACCATATCCACAAAACTGTGCATTTTTTCACCTTACTATATAGCTGAGGAAAAAATGGGTTTTCAGGAATTCATCACTGGTAGTCGGGTTTCAAAAGTGAAAGGCATTAGGTACAAAAAGAATACAAAATCTATGTCTTTGTAGCTCTGGAGACCTATACAATCTGAAAACCTGAACATAACATTATCTGTACAAAGAAAATTTTTATGCCTCTGAGTAAATTAACCTACAAAATGGTTACTTACGTTGTGAGGTAAACCTCAATAACATTGTTATTATTATTACTACAAACCTCATTCTTCTGAATAAGATTATTTGAAACCAGTGTACAATATGCCAAATTTCTCCTTAAAAAATTTCAAGGTACATGAAGTATCAGTGAGGTGTTTATGTTTGCCATACCTTCCATTGATTTTTCTGGACTTGAAAAATCTCATGGACTTGCAGCAGGAGTAGGTACTTACAGAGGGGATGGGTATAAAATTTGGTGTATTTGTCAGAAAGTGCACTAACAGAACCAGATTTCTAATTCATGAATAAAAGATCATGGATTTATTTCCTTTTCAAATGCGAGGGGAAGAAGGAGAAGGAAATATTACCTTTCATACATCTTAAGAAATCAGTAGCAAGTTTTTAAAAAGAAAATTAATTGTTCAAAGTTTTTAAGGAAAATTTAGGTTGACGTGCTGGTCTGTTTTGAGTGTTACAGTAATGTATACTCTTAAAAATTGGAAAAAAAAAAATTCTACCTGGTAAGCATACCAACCAGTGTCAATTCATTTCAAAATATATCTGTTGAACTTTTTTTCCAGAAATGGAAAAACTTGCACAATATAGTACAATTTATTTCAGAAATTAACGTTACCAAAACAAACGCATAACTTCATTTTCAGTTTTGAAATCAAGCCACATGAACTTTAGGAAAATTATTAGTTACATTTCATCAATGCAACCAGATAACTCCCTTCCTTTTCCATGTGATACTACCTTCCTCTAGCATTACTCAGCATAATGTTGAGGCAGGGTGGTGAGGAGGGCAGATCAGAGAAGTGATCAGCATGGTAGTCCTGAGGATATGGAGAGAGAAATGAAGCTGAGAAAAAGAGGGAAAGCATATGAGATTTTATGAGTGACCAGCAGTGTATTTCAGTGAGAAAATGTCATATGTATTACAGGCACAGGGTGGAAAGCACTTGAAAAAAATTGTTAACATTTTGGCAGCATATCATAGTAGAAACCACTGTCTCATGAGCCATGCACCTTAAGTCACAGCAATCATTGCTATGCTTTATGCTGGTACCATAGCCTATTCTAGGTAACACAGCTTTTCACCTTCATGAACTCTCTCTCAGCTCAGTGAATGGAATGAAGCTTGTGAAGGAAATATTTGGGTTTTTTCTTCCCCCCCAAAAAAAAACCAGCAGTCAGCAATCTGCTGCTACTGCAGTTTCACTAGTTCCAACCTTGGCACTCTAGGGACAACAGCTCTTGCCTTCATGTAGACCCTGTGAATTCTTTCTCTATATCTGTATCATCTATGTTAGAGAGGCTTTGTTATCTGTGTAGAAGTCTATTTCCTAGAAGAAAGTTAAAAATAATAAACCTACAATTTGGGAGCATATTGTACTTGGAACAAAAAGAATTTTTCAAGCTGTTAACAAAACATATGGCACTAGAAGGCAAGTACAAACTAATTATACTCTAGTACTACCTCCCCTCCAAAAAAAGCATAAAACCCCAAAATCGACTATTTTGCTACTAAAACCTGTTCCCATACTGAGCTACTGAAGTAACGGAAATTTAAAATACAAGCTTAACACAATTTTGTCCAAAAGAAATATCATGGTTTCTACTTTTTCTTTGTCAGTAAATCTACCAAAGATTGGAACTTCTGGGCTTTCAATCCCTAGTTGATAGTAGTTTTGCCTAAACTGATTGGAATCTGAAAAATTATACCATTTATGTATACCCTGAATAGATAAATGTTGTATAAATAATTCAGTATGTTTCCATTTTACTACTCCATTACTTTTGTTTCCAACAAAACAGAGCACAATAAATTGTAAAAATCTTCTCTGGCTTTGATTGGTGCCAGTCATCTTAGGATCATAAAATGTCATCAGGTTAAAATACTCTGTGTCATCAAAAGTCACTTTTTGAGAAGACATATTAGTATGTATGTTTCTTTCAGAGAACAAACACTTTTGAAAATGGTACTAGCATAGAAATAATCCTGTGCTACTTCATTCTGCATGATAACTTAACATTTCTTTCCTTCCTGACTCTCCAGATGACCAATTTTGACTTTTTACAAAAGTGTAGGACTGTTCCACTTGCCAACAATAATAAAAGAGATTTCAGTGGCTGAAATAGTTTAAGGACTGTTTGGGAAGTGCTTGCACCCTGGTCTTGTGAGGGTTTCTCCTTGCATAGATGTACAAGTGATTGCCTGTCATACATCTGCTCTCTGTGGTCATAGTCTTTTGTTACCTATTGCTCTGCTGCTTCCTGTGCTGATTTTGGTTTATTCTCCTGTGTGCACATTTGGGCAGTCTGAGAATGCTTGAGTCTGTGATAGGAGTGAGAAAGGTCCATCTACCTCCTTGTTGCTACGTTCAGAGCAATAGTAAGTTGCTGCCAGAGGAATTCTGTAAGTTAAGGGTGATGCTGATAGTGCATTAACCAGAAAGATTTCTCCTTCCTACTTGAAACCCAGTGTCAACGTAAGTCTTGACTAAACCCCCTACAGAAACAGAAAAAATAAATTGTGAGGAGGAAGGAAAGGCTTGAGACATGGGTAGAGTGGAGACATCAGTGGTGATAGACCTTACTAGGACTTTGGAAATACAGCAAATAAAGTTATTCTGGCTATGGTCAAGGATCTTGTGAGGTTCCCCAATGCTAGAGACAGGGATTTGCATTCAGACTAGAAAGCCACAATTTTAATGGTGTTTACTCTATGTGAATGAGCTCTTGGGAAGAAGTAGGCAATTCAGAACCCTGCAGCTGATTTGGTAGTACATGATTACTACACAGAGAGTCCAGGAGAAATCCAAGAGGTCTGAGGTCTGGAACATGGCCAACTTCCAAGTAAAAACAGTTCATTTCTTCCCTTAGCTGTGTCAAAGTGTTAGCGCAATGGATTTTAAATGTTCTTTTTTTTTGCTTTCTTTGTTTGTTTGCTTGTTTTGTCTTGTTTTGCTATATTTTCCACTGAATAAGATTTTTTTGAATTTTATCATATTATTAACTGAAATTCTGAAATGTTTCCAAAAAATAAGGTAAGAAACTTTCATCAGAAGATCTCTTTTCAATATTTTCAATTAAATTCTAAAGAAAATTCAAGATAAGTTTGCTGTTCAGACAATTCTGTTGACTTTAGGTGCTGTAATAACCATAATAATCATATTTTATAAAGTCACTCAATGATTTTTTTTCTGCACAGGTATTTGATCAACAAGTTAGTGTCCCAGTGCACAAAGCCTGTGTATAAGCAGGAAAGCCATGGGTGAGAAATGATGCACCTGAATGTGAGAGTTGTAGATTAGTCTTGAAAACGTCTCATGAGGGTCTTTGTTGTCCTCACTCACACAAACTCTTAGAATTACCTGGGGATTTCATATTACTCAGATATCTGCAAGAATGTGAATCAAATTTGGGTTTTGTTGATATGAATATTAAACGGTTTTCTACAACCTGTCATTTCATATATTACTGAATGTCCCCATTATGCTGTAAGAGTAAATAGTTTCTTAGCCTTTTTTAAAATGAAATTGCTAAATTTTTTTGAGCACTTGCATTATTCTATGACTGAAACTTAATTGTTACAAGAAGCCAAGGCTAGAAACAGCAGTAGTAGCAGCAGTTGCTGTGTTCTGGGAGGGGTGCGAGTCTTTTGAGGTTTCTAGGGAGCATCTCGTGAAGTCCCCAGGGGATTTCTGGGTCTCCAGCTCCTTCGGGTTGTGTATGTGTAGGGACAAACTGGCAGCTGAGATATCTCACAAGAGAGGCAGGTGAGAGCTTGGCAGTGCCAGCAGTCCTCATGGCTAATTCAAACTGCAGGAAGCTGCTTGTAACTGGCCCATAGGGAACACCAGCAGACAGGACAGGCAAACAAGGAGGGAACAATGTGTCAGTCTTCACAGCAGTCTGTGTGGAAGGACTTTCAGGAAGGGCTGTGCACTCTGCCAGTTGTTGCCTTGCTGTCTGCTCTGCTTGCCTGCAGGTTTAGGTTGCAGCCCCAACAGTCAACTCACCTAACTGGTGACTGTGCAAGTCTACGTAGCAGTCTGTCGTCTCCAGAGAATAACAGGCTTGTTATTGGAGGCATGGTAGTAGAGACCAGATAATGGTCTCTACAGCTGACATGAACTGTCTAGCCCAGGATGAGTCAAGGTGGCCATCCAGACAGAGCTTCCTATCAAGGAAGCTACTGTCCAGCTGGAGGGCTACAAAAACTGCACCTCTGCCTCCTGGATGGAGGAGGGTGGAAGATCCACCTGCACAAGATGTACTGTAATGGAGTCACTCAAGCAGTGGGTGGTGGAGCTGTAGAAGGAAGTAATCAGGTTACACTGTATTCAGGTAAGGGAACCAGAAATTGATAATTATTCAAGACTGCAAGAAAAAATAGAACCCCATGGCACTGACTTGTAAGGTCTGTCAGACAAAGGGTGTCACAGCAAACAGACAAAACTTTGGCGAAGGAGCAGCCACGGTCCCTGGTGACTCATGGAGTCAAGATATCACTTCAGTCTCCTTTCTCATATGTACCAACTAGCAAAAGATACAAAACATTTCCAGTTGTCAAAACCAATGAGTAAGATTCACAGGGACAAACTGCATCATCAGCACATAATAAAAGCTGCAAAAGAAAATGGCAAGTGCTAGTGGTGAGTGACTCTGCTGAGAGGCACTGAGTCATGATCTGATGACTTGTTATACAGTCAAGGGAAGTTTGCGGCTTGTCAGGAGCTGAGATCCTGGGTGTCATAGAGAGACTACCACAATTGGTTAAAAACATCAATTATTATCACAGAATCATAGAATCGTAGAATCATTTGGGCTAGAAGGGACTTTTAGAGGTCATCTAGTTCAACCCCTCTGCGGTGAGCAGGGACCTCTCCAACTAGATAAGGTTGCTCAGAGGCCCATCCAGCCTGACCTTGAATGCCTCCAGGGATGCGGTTTCTGCCACCTCTCTGGGCAACCTGTTCCAGTGCTTCACCACTCTCATTGTAAAACATTTTTTCCTTATGTCAAGCCTAAATCTACCCTGTTTTAGTTTAAAACCTTTACCCCTTGTCCTGTCACAGCAGACCCTGCTAAAAAGTCTGTCCCCATCTCTCATATTGAAGCCACCGAGGTGAAGGGCTCTGGAGCAGAGGACCGCGACAGAGGACCTTCCCAAGAGCGGCAAAAACCCAGGGAGAAAAAGAGAGAGAGAGAGAGAGAGAGGGTGCCCCCACCCCACCCCGAGCGGGAGGCGTCGAGCCCGTGACAAACGGCAGCTCTGACTCAGCGTGGGCGGGGCCAAGGGTGATTGTGTCCAAACCCCGGCACATACGTAACAGCCCTTAGGGAGCGCGAGCGACCAGGAGCGCGGCGAACAGAGTGGGCAAACAGAGAGAGGCGCATCAGTCAGAGTGGAACACGGCAGTTTGTGTGGCAGTTCGCGTAGGCCAGGTGCTGAAGCTTGACAGCTCAAGAGGCAAACCCTCACCGGTGGTGATTACCTGCCTAACCAGAGGAGGCCTAACGATGGTTTCCACTCGGCCAAAAGCCTTGAGGAATGTGACCACCCAGACGGAGCTCCCCCGCAAACATGCCGCTGTGCAGGTCATGCCTGAGTCTGACGCTGTACTGGAGGGCAGCAAGGATAACGCCTGTGTGCTCTGCAACCAGGTGGATGATCTGCTCAGCCTGG
>NW_009601014.1:0-14511 GCF_000690535.1 Cariama cristata
AATTTTTTTTTTTTTTTATTCCTATTTGTTGTTGTTGAAAGTTGTGCTTCCCAGCTGTGAGGGCTGACCCTTCAAAGTGGTGTTTTCAGCGTCCGGGTATGGTCATGCCAAAAAGAGTAATTACGGGAAGTTAACAAAAGACACGTCGAGGGTTTGAAGACGTTTCCCTTTCTCCACACCGCCCAAGCTGCCTCATGCTTGCTTGTTGTCCTTCGGACTGCCGGCAAATTTGTGAAACAAACTTGTCCCTTTCTTTTTTTTCCCCTTTTTCTTTTGTTTATTTGTCTTGGTTTTGAGGTTTGTTTAGGTTGGGGGTTTTGTTTTGGTTTTTTTGTTCTTGTTTAGCAAGGTCACTTTTATGAGGGAAAAAAAAGTTTTATTTTCACATTGAGCTCAGCCTTGCCTTTAAGAGCATTAGAAACAGCCTTCCTAGCTCTGCTGGAACGTGGGTTCCCAGGAGTTTTCTCAAAGGATGCTAGGAGAAGCTGGGTTTCGACTTTGTGTGGCAGCTTTTTAGCTAGTAGGAGCAGGTGGTGGACCACTGGGTGTTCATTCCTAGCTCCACGGGTACAAAATGCACAGAGAAGCGTTTTTTGACCCAAGTTACTGCACAGATGTGAGTATGGAGGGGTGTATCCATAGCTGGGACCACTGGGAAAGATGGGAAGGGGGCTTGTGCCATGCACCTTGCAGTTGTTGCCTGGGGCGATACCTCGGGTCTGTCTACAAATTCTTGCTGTCTTTACCGCTTGAAGACTCTTGATATGTGTTTGAGGTGATAAGGTGGATAAAGTTTGCAAAGAAGCGGGTTGGGTGGAAGAAAACCCCTGCAACCTTCTCTACCAGTAAAGATTCAAAACACCTGAAACAAGGTTGTATCTAAAGCCAGGACAAGCGATTTTCTTGCTTGTCCTGATCTCAAATCTAAGGAACAGAGCAACTTGATTTTACAAAGAGTGCAGTGACCTGGTGGCCCATAAGATGATGGTGGGTGTTGGTATTGGTTGCTGCTCGCAGGCAGAAGTAGATGGTATGGAAGACAACATGTAACTTCCCACACTTTTTCTTTTCCCTCTACATGTTGGCAAGGCTGTGGGTTTTGGTATTACTTGATCTGCTGGAGCTGCATCAGCACTAATCATATCTCACAAGCAATTCACACTGCTCGCTGAGCAACTTTGGCATCTGCGCAGCTCCCTGGGTAAGTTGTGGTGTACATGTGCATCAAGGTACGTCTGTGCCAACAGGTTTGAACAGCTTGGTTTAGTCAGAGCAAGTTCAGCTCTGTCTGGACCCATCTACATAGACGTGCTGTAAGTGTTTGTAAAACGATTCCATGAAGGGAGAGAAATAAAACTGGAAGGGCTAGATTTTGAACTGCTCAATGATTGTCTGTATCATAGGTTTATCAGTGTTCTGTGGTGGTGCACACGTGTTTCTGTCCTGTCACACTGCCACGTGTCATATCTTGCACGAGTAATTGTATGTTTCTTACTTTACAAGTGCTTTGCTTTGAGGTGCTGGGAGTGTGTTTGCCCGACTACTGAAGTCTGCAAGGCCATGCTTTGGGCTTAGAAACTCTTAAAGGAGGTACTTTGGAAAATTGGGACCTAGGCATCTCAGGCTTGTGGATGTTTGTTATCTTAGTCTGTTTGTTCCAGTTTTCCATTTATAAACTGGAGAGTATTATATTTCCCCCCCACACACTTTATAGGGTGTTATGAAAATAAACCCATTTATCTTTGTGGAACGCTCAGATGCCATTGAAATGTTTGTGAGCAAATTTATTCCTTTATATTCAGAATAGAACTAAGTAGCGCACAGTAGGGTAAGCAGGTCATACCTTTGGCAATGAGAATAAAGCAATGTAACAAATAACTGTTCCTCCAATGAATAAATCTGTCCTATGCATGGGAAAACAAGAATCACTGCTGTGGGTCACACCCGTTCTTCACCTTTTCTTATCCATGACATTGACTAGGCTCAGGTCTATCGGGGGAAAAGGAGAGGCTTCAGAAGGCAGATGTGAGGTAGTATTTTCCCACAAATGTCCCATCCAAATCTTGAATAGTTCAGTACAAGCACTGGAGCAATAGCTCAATGGAACTTCAAATTCTGTTGCTGAGATAGCTGGATGGTCATTGTACTGGTATAAAAGTTTAGTATCTCTATAGCGTTAAAACTCTGTAATGGCAGTCAGTGGCAGAGTAGCATGTTGAGTCGGAAATTATATAAAAATGCACTTATTTTGACTTTTTTTTCCTTATCTATTTATTTCATTGACTATCCTCTTGTGTTTTGAGACAATGAAAACAGAAGTTCATGTTTTTACCTTCTCTGTACCATTCATTATTTTATATACTTTCACCATGTCTGCTTTCTGAGATAAAATTTTTCACTCTTCTCAATCTGTTTTCCTATGAGAATTACTCCCAGCTTTTGATCATTGCCTTGGTTCTCTCCCGAGTCTATTTAGTCCTACAATATTCCATTTTTCAGTAAAGGTGACTTGTGCTGCATGCAGTATTCTGAGCAAGGTTATGCCTCTGATTACAATATATATGTATTTGATATTACTCCCTGACCTATTTCTTATGGAATCCAGCATGTTAGGCTTTATCTTTGGCTGCTGCTACATACTGAGCACGGGGATTTATCGGTTTTGGAGGCTATATAGCTTGATGGAAGTTTCTCTTGTACACAGCTTCACATTCATCTCGGTGCTGAATTTCTTTTGTCATGGCATTGTTCATTCGTGTAATAGAAGTCACACTGAATTTACTCACAAATATGACTTTTCCCCAAGTATATTTTTGGCAGCTGCGGACTCCGGCACCTCACTGGTTTTGCCTGTCCCTCTTTCTCCCGCTCTCACTGGTCTGAGTTAATATAATAAAGAACACGGGACTGAGTATAGGACCCAGAAGCATCCTGCTGTTAATCTTTTGTCATAATAAAACCCAGCCATTTAATCTCACACTTTTGATTCTCTTGCTCCAACCAGATACTCATTCATGACAATTGTTTGCCTTTTTCCCCTAGTCTCTTCTTAGTTTCTCCAGCAGCTCCTTGCATGGAACCTTGTTAAAAACCTTTTGGAAACATAAATAAATTATGCCAACCAGCTGTGCTCCCATAATTAGAGTTCACTTTGCCACCTTTGTGTTAGGGCAAAAAGGGTAAATTGAAGTTGTGATGACTTAAGATTTCTGCATAGTAGACTGCATCTTGACCGTGCTTTTCACTTTTTTTATGTGGGCATTCTTGTGGTTATCCTAGGGCAAAAAGGGTACATTGAAGTTGTGAAGACTTAAGATTTCTGCATAGTAGACTGCAACTTGACCGTGCTTTTCACTTTTTTTTATGTGGGCATTCTTGTGGTTATCGAAGATCAAACAAAAACAAAAGCCTGAGGAATTCCTGATGCAGAATCATGCTGGCTCCTGTCTGGTACAGCATCAGGTCTGTGAGCTTTTGATTCTCAGCGTGGACTTTAGTATGGACTCGAGGTAACGGGCAGTAGCTCTCCCTCCCGGTGAGGGTCAGTTGCAGGCGTGACCTGTGCTTGCTGCTGGGGTGCTCAGACATTGACTGGCAAAGGGAGCAACAGCTTCTCTACCAGGTTCTAGTGCCCAGTCTCTTTCTGGGGCCTCCTTCGACTCTTCCCTGTGCCAGCCCGTGCTCCCTCATCTCCATGTGGTCCTCCCCGATGTCTGTGCCTCAGTATACAAGCATATGGAAATAGAATATTATGATTACTGTAGGGGCAACTTAAGTATATACAGTAATGTTAGTTATAAAACAATGCAGAAACTTCCTAAGTGGCATAATCACTTACACTCTGAGACTAAAAGCTGTGCAGCTGCTCTGGGGAGTGGTTTATGAAACTTGCGTTAATGTAAAAGCAATTTCTTCTCTATAGTTTGAAGTCAGACCACTGTGTAAAATTAAAAAACAAAAAGTGAATTGTAGGTTTAATCTTTCTTAGAGTAATAGTGTTCAGTTCCAGGTTTTAACTTAAAATAAAAGTGCAAGTTACACAAGGAACAGACCTCGTGTATTCCTCCCAGTTATGCAGGAATTATAGTTTTTGTCCACCACAGGCACATCTAGTAACTGCTTTGTCCTCTTGTCTGAGAGAGGAGGCTCGGGCTCTGTTTTCTTTTGTGGTACACAAGTGAGCATATCAAAATCTGCATGACAAATGGCATCATCATTGACAGGGCTCAGCTTAGCTCGAGAACTTGGGACATGCAAGGAAGCAGATCCCTCTTTCCTGAAATTTGAAACTGTGGGTGCAGTTTTGCAATTTATGCAATCTATGCAATCAGGTTTTGCTTATCTGTAAGAAGTTAAGCAAGTAAAGTGGGTATGGCTGACAAAAAAAAAAATGTGATTTTAGTTTTGTTTTGTTTGTTTTTTTTAATTGTGGGATGCCTAGCTTGCTTTTACCACAGAGTGGTTAGTGCATGCCGAAGGCAAGGCAGGAGGTTTACTGCAAGGCACCCTAAGCAAGAATGACCTCGCTTAGCTGACCTTGTCTAACTAAATACTAGTTAGTCTATCTCCACTTCAGGTTTTGCATCAGCAAACTGTATCTAACTGTACAAAAATCACCGTATAAAGCAACAAAAACAAAGCCTAAGAGATGTTTACACTTGATAACTGGTATTTTTTTCAGGGCAGAATGTTAATTTAAAATGAAATAGCTCTTTCTTAATAACTGTACCTGGGCACTTTTATTCTGTTTAGTGTAGTCTACTCTAAACAAAATAACTTAATGGTCAGCCAAGTATTTGTTTGGTTGAGTCAACACTAGAAGTTTGTTTTGTTTTTTAAGAATCATATTTCAGGAGCGTTGTCTCTAAAGTGATTTCTGTCCTTTCAAGTCAAGGTTAAATTTGACTTGCAGAAGGACAAAAAAGCGATTGGAATGAATGAAATATACTACTAATTATTACATAAACATTATTTGATATAACAATAAATAACATAATTAGTTTTCTTTATAAGAAAAGCCTAACTTGGAATACTTGTTATGCCTGTGAACTAAGGAAGTGATGGTACCACATCTTAATGCTTTGGGAAATAGAAAGTTCTTGCTAAAGATGCGCTGTTGCCATTCCCTGTCATTCGAGTGGAAGGCTTGTGTAGGAAATAAGAATGCCTCCTGGGACTGCAGATTTTCTATGCCTTTTTAGCAGAATATACATGTGGATGTTACTTATTAGGTATAATAGTATAGAAAAAAAACTATTCAGATATATAACATCATGTTCAACAAAGATTGAAAAGGATGCAGGCTAGTTAAAAAATAGTGGGATTTTATGACAGGCCACAATTAAACACTGTATACGGAATTTAGAAAAGCTTTCACTGCTGTACCTGCTCTGAATATATGCTGGGAGCTTTATTTTCAAAGTTGTCAGCTTTGTATTTTTATAGGTATTGCATCCCCTTTATTATTTTTGCTGCTGTGATTGTTTTATTACCCTTCAGTGTTCTACAACTTAAAATTAATGCTTACGTTATTTTAAGTTAGCTGTAATTTTCACATATTTAAGTGCAAACAGAGTATTCTTTCAGTATTATAGATGTGTTAGGGAGATTTTGAGTGACCAGTCAAATACATAGCATTATGGCACAGCTTAATCAATTGAACATATAAGCGAGCTATTAATGTTATTTACTGAGCATTTATGTACATAGTACTCGGCTGAAAAGATTCAGTGCCTGCTTGAGAGGCCCAGCTGAAAGGTGCAAATTTGTAGAATTAGGGACTGCTCCATCTATCTTCCAGGTGATACCAGTGAGCTGATCTTTTCACCTGGGTGGAGCCATGACAAGGATGTTTGATGACTAAAGAAAAGAGTTAAGTTTTCACTGCTGAAAAAGGCACGTAAGGTTTTTAAAATGACAGATAATGGGTGTTGGCTACCTTGCTATAAAATCCTAGACGTAGCCTGAGGCCCTGGTCTTCTGAAGGCAAATGCATGTTGTGATCATTTGGGACTGTGCCTGCCTGCAGTTAAGATTTAGGGCACCAAGGAAGATCACTAAACCTGCATGTGGCCCATCCAGGTGTCAGTATTAGGAGACAACGAGAGCTACAGTCTAGGGAAATCAGTTTTGTCAAGGTTTTGTTGGTTTTTGGGGAGGATCATAGCAATTGGATGGGGGCTTCTGCTCTCTCACCCTCAGTACTTTTTTGTACTAGGGAAAATAAGTCAGGTGTTGGTGCTTGATTTTAAAATTCTGAAGGTTTCCAGATAAAGGAGAATTGAGCAGGGGAGAGAAACAGGAATGCACTCTGTGTTAGTAGTGCTGATGTTTCTGAGTCTGCATGGGGCTTTCTGCTCTCCATGTAGTGTGCTCTTCCTACACATGATCATCAAGTCCAGCTTCTTAGGACAGCCTTCTGTTTGGATGTATAGGATCCAACCTAAAAAACGACTGCTCACTGAAAGAAATAGCTTGTTTAGCAAAAGAGGAGAAAAAAAGGAACCTAGGCACCATGAGAAAAGTGAGACAGGGCTTTTTATATAAAAGTATTTTGTCTATGTCAGGATATTTCTTGTGAATTCCGAAATAAAATGATGCAGCTTATAGAATTGTAATTTTCAGTTTTCTGGGGTTTGGGTTTTGTTTTTGTTTGTGGTGTTTTTTTGATTGGATTTTTGGAACATGGCACTTAAAGATATGGGCATTCTGAGGAGTCCATGAGGAGCGTGAGACAACTAGTTTGTTTTTTGAAGGCCTAAGGCAACCTGTCACCAAGTAATCTTTCACAGTGTCCAAAAATGAACATGAGGGTTCATGGATCTCAAAACACAGTGACCCTATGAATATCTGTCTTGGGCACAGTATGGGACCTGTGACAACACTTAACTGTAAATAGTGTGAGAAGCCTTAACTTTCTTAAAGTGAATGGCATCATAGCAGGCATTCCCTAAAACTGCGTGTATTCTAAGCATGTGCTTTTGTAAGGTTTGAGCATTCCGTTGTTTTTAGAATGTAAATGCTCAGACTGTCCTCCACGTAAATATTTTTGTGATAGTCTTCATGATTTTGATCTTCTTCGGGAGTCTTTAAACATAGTCATCCCCAATACTGGAAATCATGGGGACGTTCTCAGTACTTCATGGGTGTGCTGTGGCCTGCATAATTAGCTAGGTGGTAAGAGTCATAGCTAATTGTTCTTTGTGCTGCAGTAGGCAGAGCCACATTGTTCTTTCAGAGGAGTGGGGGATATCTGCCCTGGGACCTCAGGGAAGCTGTGGTAATGCGTTAGCAGACACTTGAAGGTACAAGTGGTTGAGCTTGGATCCTCAGCGTAAAGTGAGTACGTTAGCCACCTAAACTTAGAGTGTGGCGATCTCATGTCTTGATAAGAAGGGGTCTCGGGACGCTTAAGGAAGAAATGAAACTAGACGAACAAACTCTGCATCTTTATGGAGCAAATGTTAACTCTTCACACAGCTGTTAGTCATATGTTGATCTCTTAACTATTGAGACACTGAAAGCTGTGCTTTTCCTCATTCCATTGCAGTTAAGAGGTACAGTAAGAGCTCCCATCCTAATACCAGCAAATATTAGAATCTCTTATACCTACCGTACCTCTGAACCCCTTATGAGGTGTAACAAAACCTGCTGAGTCTAAGTAGGGTCTTTAGTCTCCTGAGGAGCTGGAATTGAATCACCTGGATGCTAACAGTCTTAGGTAGGCTCATCAGATGGCTGAGGATCTGACTTCAGCTGTTCAGAGGTAAACCTCAGGTGTGGAGCTGTTTGATTAACTGGTTAGTCCTGAAAAGTGTAACAGAAGGGTACAGCAAGTTCGAATGATATTCAGTCTTTGTGTTGAATTGTTTACAAGGTGCTAATTGTCTGTCTTACCTGTGTGCAGTTAAGTCAGATGATTGACATCTGTTTCAATGTCTTGCAAATGTGCCTGCAGTCACAAAATCTAAGCAAGCTGCCTATGGCTAGGTCCTGGCTAGCATTTCTATTCTTAAATCATGTTAGTTTAAGACTGAGTAACTTCCCCTTTGACAACAGAACCTTTTAGCCTTAAATGTGAAATGAAAAAGTTGAAAGTTTAAAAAATCCCATATTTATTTTTGACTCGTTAACTGAAAGCTAATTGATACTGAACAAATGAGTGCGTTCTCACTCATTTCTCTGGAAAGAAACTGCTGCCAGGTTTAACACCAGATAGATCATGTACACCAGCAGTAAATTCTAGCGGACACAAAGCGCTCTATAACTGTATACTGTCAAATTGTTAACCTATACCTATTCGTGGTTAACATAACATGCCTAACTCATGCTAAAGCGTAGAAGTGCCCAGCCATACGTGCTTATGTCATGTGGTTAGTGGGAGCCATGTTGCCAAGAGCAGTGCTGGTCAGGTGAGGAGTAGCTGCTTCTGGTGAATCTCATTTCTCGTTTTAGAATAAAGAGCTTTTCAGTCACCAGTGATAGCTGGATAGACGATATGTTGTATGTGATGTACAACACTGAAACGGACATGAAATCTAGGGCCAGAGTGGCATTGAGTACTTACCCTCACTGAGGGTTTGGAAGGGTTTTTTGGGAAAAAGGGGGACTTTATGCAATGCATAGGCTTACAATCTACATTCCAGTTGGAGGTGCTGAAATAAATTTAGGCCCTCCCCCTTTTTTTTTTTACTTTCCCCCTTTAAACAGAAGTTTTCATCTGATTCTTTAACACAGACCCTGAACCGCATATTTGAGGGAGACAGAGATAAGGATTACGTAAGAAACAGTACTCATTGCTTGGTAATTAATGTGGTGGTAGTAAGTGTCATCTTCCAAAACATGATTTCTCAAATTGTTTGGGTTTTAGAAGTGGGATAGCTTTACACTGTTTAAAGGTTAAAACTCTAACACCTATTATTTACTCCGAATGAGGGTGTTAAATGACATTGTATTACACAGTATTTTGTTAAATGCAGAAGTTTAAATAAAGCCTGTTCTATGCTGTGGAGGTAAAACACTGAGAGAAAACTGCAGCTTTCTTACATGCTGTACCGTTTCTTGGTTTATTTTGTAGTAATACAGTTAGTGTATCTATAGTCTTGGTATGAAAGCATGAACATTGCTAATAAAACAAAATTGAATTTCATGGGTGAGTCCTAGCAATCTAAGAGGAAAGAGTAGTAAGAGTGCATTTATCTAATCTTTTTTGCAACCTCATGTTAATATACAGAGCACTTCAGGCTGATGTTCTGTTCTATACTTAGGGATGTGTCCTGAGCTTACAAATATGTATGTGCTTATGAACATATATAAATACGTATACACACGCAATGTAGTGATCTGTCCTGACCTTCATTGTTGGTGTAAATCTTGGAAGAAAACGCAAAGCAGAGAACGTTAGGCGCTGTTTGCATGCATCTGTGTATCTCTGTGCATATGTATATATGCACAGAATGCTGTTAGTTATATAACTGATTCTTCAGAATGGCATTTTATCAATGTTCCTTGTTGTCTTACTACACTAATAATAATAATGCATGTGTAGGTGGAAGATACTATTTTGAAAATTTGGTAACAATATTATTTTTGGAAGGCTTAGTGAATGGAGCGCCTAGCAGAAGTGATCATTCTGGTGTGTGTGTTGTGTTGATGTCTGCTGGGAAATGAGACACCTCTGTAAAAGTTCTCGGTAGACCAGCTAAAATTTAAGTCCTGTCCAAGTGACACATGTCATGCTAAATTGATTTTGAGCGCTGATAACAGTGTGATCTTGTCATTGTGGCATTACTGCTTAACTAATTAGCTGACATGTAAGGCTTAGTGTTGATGAAACACCACGCTAATATAGCCGTACTACTTTTCACTCTCAAAGCTAACCTCAGACTTTCATGTCCATATAACACAGTGTTATGCATGATAACTGCCAAGAAAGTCATGCTGATGATTATTTTCAGCAATATGTTTTCCCTGAAGTGGCCAAAAAGCTTGCTAACCACTGTTTCAGAAATACAGTGTCCCTGTCAGAAATGTCCATTATACATTAAAAGTGTGCAATTCTGTACAAATAAGATAAGGCTTGTTGGGGGCCCAACGTCAGGAGTAGCTTAAGGCAACCAAGAGGCAAGCAGGTGTTGGTGGAGACAGGTAAAGACATGACCACCCGGGGCTGCAGACTGCGTGGACAAGCAAGCTGCTTTGAGTGGGGGTCTCGGCGTTACTCAAGCAGCCACACTTAGAGCTTAGATGGACTTAGGGTTTGGAAGTGAGACTTTGGCCTAGTTCAGATTTATGGAAAATCTTCCCTGGACTTCAGAGAGGCAAGATGCTATAACTTCTAGTTCTGCTAGCATTCAAAGATGCTGCACTTCTCATTAATTTCTGTGATATGAATGGGCCTGATCAGCAAATTAATAAAGTGTAGATTGCTTTGACAGAGCTAGAGGGAGATATAAAAGAGATATACTGGAGACAGGAGAATGAGACATGCCGCAGAAGAAACAGTGAGGCTGCCCATGAATGCCTGGTGATGGCTTATTGTGCTTTGCTGTCAGTCTGTTGACTCATATACACTTCAAAAGGGCTCTCAAGGGGGCCAGTTACACGAGCCACTGCCTGATGCATTGTAAATCACCCGAGTATGGGGTTTTTTTGTTTGTTTGGATGGGCCTTGAGTGTGCCTAATGCTGTTTTGAAACGTCATCTAATGCCATTGGAACCCAGGGGATTTCAGTAAAAGTGGGGCAGAGGGATCGGGAAAACCTGCCCTCACAGATGTGATCAGTCAGCTGCTTCTGAGTTGGCTGGTCATCTGTTCTTTAATATCACGTACTGCTCCTCTTCAAAGCTAAGAAAGCAGCAGGAACCCTGAGCTTCGTGGAAGTTGAATAGAAATAAACCCAAAAATGTAGCATGCTCTGTCTCCATGGCCTGTCTCTGGGAAGCTGTACCCCTAAGACTTGGTCAGAAAAGAGGGCAAGGGCTTCAGAGGGTCGGGGCAGGGGTTGGTGCTGCCAGACACTGCTTTGGCACGGAGTTTCCTCTTAGGAGTAAATGAGTGCTTTTCCTCTAAGGAGCAGGCAGCAAAGGGTACCCAGTGGCACGGAATAAACCTTGAAATGTTACAGTCCTAACATTATAGAAGAACCAGGTCAGGAATTTTAGCTGGGATTCCCAAGGAAAGGAGGTTTACACAATTGTGTTGCCCTTGTCTGCAGATCTGCCTGGCTTCCTCAGTAACTTTAGAAGTTGTAGGACAGTTTCAGATAAAATTTACAGAACTGAAAATCTTAAAAGATACTTTGTTCTTGATGGAAATGATGGAGTGGGGTGGTAAAGGCCTGAGTCTCTCCGTAGAAGGAAAGGCTTTGACAGGAATTCAGCTGTGTTCTTAGGCAGCGACAAACCCACAAGGGGGAAATTTTGAATGCCTCAAGCACAAGAGAAAAGGCGGTGAGAGTTTGTATCTTAGTTGAAATGGGATAATGCAAATGTGAGACACAAAGCTGCAGGTAAACATGAAGAGCATTTCACTCCCTGTGGAAATATTTGGGCCTTTTAAAGATTTGATGGATCATTTATGTTTTTAAGACAAAGTTGGGCCGCTTACAGTTACAAACCCACAAGTGTAACTGTGATGATTGCACAGGTGATGAGTGAATTATTAACACCACATCTGATGTCTACTTGATTTCTCTCCACAAACAAACAAACAAACAAAACCAAAAAAACCAAACAAACTGAACAAAAAATCCACCACACCAAAACAAATATTTGTCTTGGTGAAGTTAGTGTTGTGCAAAGATGTTAAACCAATAGCTTGGCTTGTCTGTCCCTGGTCAGAATTAAATTTCTAGGGTCCAGCACAAAGAAGTCAGTAATACATTCAGTTGTCTTCCTCTTCTTTTCAATTACAGTAGATCACCACTGGAATTTAAATGATGGGTAACTGATGACAAGGCTTTTATTTCAGTTGCTAATAATAGAACGATGCCTTCAACTATGTTGTTGGAAGTATTTCTTTTTAATTTTGAATAAGTAATGGAAATCAGTTCTCTCTTGAACTAGTTGAAGCAGTGGCTGTTCCTGTAAATTCAAAGTACAGAACTGCCTATGTAAAGACTTGCAGATCAAAGAGGATATAGTTATGAAACATTAAAACAAACCATAATATCCAAGTCAGAGATTATCTATGAACCTCTGGTGCTGGCAATTCAGAGCTCCCAGAGCTGTGTGGTTTTGCCTCTTGCTTTGGTGCTGAGAATGGAGGAAATCCCCCTTCTCTGGAGACTACTAAGGAGATAGTTTTGATGTATTTTAAAATTAGCAGAAGTGAATATTTGCGAGGAGGTTAGGGTGTTCAGTTTCTCATGTTGCTTCACAAAACCCGAGAGGGTTATTTTAGATGCCCTTACTTAATCCAGTGATGTCGTGATTTCCACATACTTACTCTGAGGACAGAACAGGTTCTGATTTCTGACTCCCAATTTACAAACTCATGCTTTTATGCCTATCAAAGCTTGTAGAGTTGATGATTCTGTTTTGTCAATAGCAGTGATCCTAGTAACTTTTTCAAGTTACAGCTTGAAAAAAATTACGTCCAGCCATGAAGACATGGCATAACCACTACTGTCCAGACCTCAGATTTTAACCTGTTTCTAGGCTTTTTCTGATATTTGTGGTGTCAGATTGCAGTACTTGCACTTAATAATTTACAAAACACTTGAAATGCATCTTAAGTATGTGGATAGCTGTCATTAGAATAGGGGATTTAAGAGTCAAGGGACCTGACTTCCATATCTGATACTGAAGGACGTGGTACAGGGAACCAGCAGTGATCTTTCCACATCTGTAAAACCAGAACAGCTCTTACTGCTGGGCAAATATTGGGGAAAAGGTTCTCTCCAGTTAACATGATACCATTTGCATTGCCACAAGTATGACCAAGCTCATAAGATTACTTTGTGCTGTTTAGGTATGCATCCTTTGCCTTCATGTAAAGTTATTGTATATGCTTAGTATTTTCTGGGCATTGCAGTGTGGCAGGATGGCAGTCCAGCCAACCAGGGAGCTCTGAAGTTATGCTGGAGCAAAGAGATGCTGCTCAGTATGTTCACTACAGACATACAAGTATTTACATAGGGTCACACAAGGAAGTGCCTCACTGGGTAGGCAGAGCATGGATTAACGGTGACACCTCTGCTTGCCACTTGGGCCTTAACGAAGGGTTAAAGGCTGAAAAAGAAACTATGAAGCGCTACCCAGCCTCTGAGGAGTAGAGGGAGGAGATGGTGTGCAGAGCCTTCAAGACAGGAGCAGGGAGTGATGAGAGTCCCTGGTTTTGGGCTGTGGGGTCTGCAGACTCTCTACCGAGAAAATTTTATCAGAGACCAAAATGTATTTGGATGCCTCACAGAGAGTTTGTGGGGGCAGGTTTTACTTGCCCTAGGAAATGAACATGGCAGGTTTTATTTTGGATGGCCAGATAACGTGGGTGTGCATGTGATTCTGAGTTCACTACCTATTGTCAGTTGTAAGTCAGTGATCTCTCTGCTGGTGTACCTTCACTGCCGTGGCTAAGTTATGGTTTTGCAGGTGGTAGTGAATGTAGAACCTGCTGCAGAGACAAGGCTAGAACTTCTTTTTATGATTGTGCTATCTGGTCCTCCTCTGAGTCAAGATATGGATGTCCTAGCCAAAAAAGCCTATTCTTATCTGAGCTGTGGCTTCCCTGATTAGTATATCAGAGGAGCTGAACTAGTAATGAATTACGTATCTGAGTTCTAGCAAGGCAGGTGCTATCTGCCGAATGTGTGCCAAAAGCTCCAGTGTCAACAGTGAGGGTGAATGATGTAATGCCACCGTACAGCCAGAACGATCCTGAGATCATGAGCTCATTTCATATTAAATAATGATCAGTTGGAAATAGTTCTTTGTCATTACTAATCGGCCAGCAGATCTACTAGTTAATTTTCTCTTGAACGTGGTAAGGAGATTGGGGCAGCTCTTGCTCGTAGAGGCTTTGTTGGGCCAAAAACACCGAATCAGATGTTTTGACCATGCTGCTGCCGGTATCTAACCTAAAAGTAATTTTTAACCATTTGTAGAATGATAATCTAAAAACCCGGCACAGATGTAAAGATTGCAGCAGGAGAAAGGAGTGGGAGGCGGAAAGCTGATAGGAAGGGAGTTTTGGCAAGGAGTCCCATATGCTGCTTATATCTTTAGCTGTGTTTTCCAAGCTCTTCTAGCTGTTACAGTGAATGATGGGCTTGGGAAACCTTAGAATTCTCTAGCCTTTCATGAGGAACTTAGGTAATTTTCCTTTTAGGAAATACTACATTATTTTGAAGTAGAAAAATTTCACAGAGATGGATGTAAGTGGGTCCATAAAGATAATTGTGATGAATTTTATGGATTTTGGAAAGAAATTGCCTTTCTCCCTCTCCCTGGCCCGTGTTTATATGGCTCAGTAGGTCTCTACGTTAGTGGTAGGGGGGAAAAATAATTTTT